>NW_028262358.1:20537988-20690305 GCF_047370975.1 Nipponia nippon
TCTGGAGAGCTGAGGTAGCAATTGTGCAAGCAGTCGCTTGCGACTCCAGGTCGTCTCTTGCCACCTGCCAGCTCCGGCATTTCTGTTGTAGGCACCTCCAGCTTTGCCTCCAAGCCCCCCCGAGAGCGCGGCAGACTCCCTGGGGCGCCCAGAAGAACCGGCGAGCCTTGCAGAGGACAGAAGGTAAAACGAGCTCGCTGTGCTTCAAACGGGAACTGGCTCCAGTGGATGGTGGCTTTCCCTCTCTAATAGCAGTGTGGGATGGAAAGGTTTGCAGGCTCTCGCCAGGACAAGGCGGAAAAGGGAAAGCGAAAGAGAAAGCAGGCCTGGGGAGAGGAGAGGGAAAGCTGCGCGCAAAAGAAGAGGAGGCAGAGAGAAAGCGTTTCTGGGGCTGGACCAGGGAAAAGATGCAGGAAGGTGCAGCAGGTCAGGAAGGCCAGGTGTGTAGCAGGCTCTGCTGCCCGTCTTCCCAACTCTCGACACTGCTCTAAGTCAGTCCCAGTCGCTGGCGAGGGGCGGTGCCGCGCCGGGTTTGGGAATAACTCCATGGCAGGTGCCCAGGGGCTCCCGATGGAGCCCTGCTGCGTGGCACAGGGGCACTGTGTGTCTCTGCACACGCACAGGTCTCTGAGGGCGTTACCCACGGGGAGAAGGCGCCAGAGCCAGCGCGGAGCCAATGCCAGCAGTAGCGCTCTCTTCTGGGCCATCAACAATTCCTCCTAAAGGGAGTTCCCCAAAGAGAGGGCAACAAAATGCTGCCTCTTCCTGCCTTGAGGGATTTCTCAGAGCTTTCTGCCTCTGTCCTTGCAGGTGCTGCTTGCTTGTCCTCGGCTGAACCGCTGTCACTCCTGGGCCCCCACAGTTGATGTCCACAATAAAATGATCTTTTCTCTCTTCTGATCTTCTGGAGTGGGGAGCTGTTGTTTTGTGATGAATCCTCGGGGAGGAGTTTGGGATCGTCCCTTGTCCCAGCATCCTTTCCAGCAGGCATCGGGGCTGAGTTGGGCTGCTTTGGGAGAGAAAGCAAAGCACAGGGGCACGCAGGAGGGTGGAGGCTGGAAGGGAGGCACCTGTGGAGGTCATCTGCTCCAACATCGGCTCAAGCAGGCTGCCCTAGAGCAGGCTGCCCAGGACCGTGTCCTGGTGAGTTTTGGCTATCTCCTGGGAGCAGCGCCATGAGGTCAGAGCGAGGGCAAGACGTAGGCAGGGCACGGTGGCCAGGAAGGGCTAAAGGTCCTTATGCAGCCACCGTGCCCTGCAGCCTGCTGTCCCCTGCAGCCATCCTCCTTGCACACTGATTGCTGGGCAGTTTCCTCACCCCCCCAACTCACGGCAGCGGCAGAGATGAACTGCCACGCTGGGTGCTCTAAATGCGTCAGCTCACCCAAAAAGCTTTGGAAGCGCCTCCAACAGCGGTGGGACTGCTGAGGCTTTCGTGCATGCCGCTGTGCTCCAGGGGACGCCCGCACCCTGACGGAGGAGGAAGGATGAGCACTCTCGCCGTCGGGAGGTGCCTGTTTTGCTCACAGGTTGTTGTGGTTTAACCCTGGCCGGCAGCTCAGCACCACACAGCCGCCGGCTCAGTCCTCCGCAGCGGGATGCAGGGGGGAGAATCGGAAGGGTAAAAGGGAGAAAACTCGAGGGTTCCTGTAAAGACAGCTTTAGAATTAAAAAAAAAAAACTTGTAAGGAGAAAACCCCAACAAAGAAGAAAGAGAGGAAGATACAGCCCAAGAAAAACAAGCGATGCAAAAGAAAGCAGTTGCTGAGCAGCAACCGAGCGATGCCCAGCCAGTCCCCGAGCGAGGGCAGCCCCCGCCAACCTCCGTCCCCTGCCCCGTTTTGCTGCTGAGCACGGCGTCGTATGGTGTGGGATATCCCTTTGGTGACTTGGGGTCAGCTGTCCCCGCTGTGTCCCCTCCCAGCGTCTTGTGCACCCCCAGCCTGCTCGCTGGCGGGGCAGCCTGAGGAGCACAAAAGCCCTTGGCGCTGTGCAAGCACTGCTCAGCACTAACTCCCACGTGCCTGGCTTATCAAGGCTGTTTTCAGCACAGGTGCAAAACGGAGCCCCTGACAAGCTCCTCTGAAGAAAGGCACCGATGAAGCTCATCAGAGGGTGACACTTTGGGACGTCTGCTGCTCCCTCTTGAACCTCTCCTGGCCTTCACTCGGCCGTGGCAGCACTTGCGGCTGCTCTAGGTTCTGCCAGTCCTCCTGGGGCATGACGGTGCTAGCAAGAGCAGCCTTGAGAAGCCCCAGGCTCTGGAGACGTGGGGGAAAGGCAAGGCTGGAGCAAAGAAGAGGTCCCCTTAGTGCAAGAGGATGCGGTCAGATCAGGTGGCAGAGGATGAGATGAGGTAACACCTAGAGCAAAGCGGAGATGCGCAAGTCCCTGATGGGCCCTGCTGGGGTGCACCCTCAAGTGCTGAGGCAGCTGGCAGCTGGCCTTGCGAGGCCACTCCAAAAGGGAGATGTGCCTGAGGACTGGAAGAAAGCACAGAGCACGTGGGCTGAGGAGCGGCGCAGCGGAAGGAAAACTGGCTGAGCGGCTGGGCCCGGAGGGCGGTGAGCAGTGGCACCAAGTCCAGCTGGAGGCCGGGAAGCAGCGGTGAAGCCCAAGGCAAGGGGCATTGCCAGCAGGCGGAGGGAGGTGGTCCTCCCCCTCCGTTGCGTCCTGCTCTGGGCTCCCCAGTGCAAGACAGGCATGGCCATACTGGAGAGAACCCCCAGCCCAGTGCCCCCCCAGTGGCCCCTCCCACTTTCCGTTGGGCTCGGAACCTTGGTCAGCTGGAGCCAACAGCCCCCAGAGCCGGCAGGACGGAGCTGTGCTGGCACGGAGCAGCGCTGGGAGGAGGCAGGGCCTGGCCGAGCAGCACCGAGCCGGCACCGGGGCCAGCACCCCGCTTCCCATCCTCGCTGTCGCCGGCTGAGCCGCGTGCTTGGTGCACGGCGAGGGTCCTCCTGTCCCGGGCGGGATGGGCCAGGCCAACTGCTGCTGTGGCTCCAGGTGGGCTCCCCCCGCGGCTCGGGGACACGCGGGCACGGCCAGGCCCCACACCGACGACGGCCTTCCTCATGCCCGCCGCTCTCTGCTCTGCAGGGAGGCTCTCAGCGAGGCCGAGGCGGTGCTGAGCGCGGACGTGCGGCTGACCCGGGGCCGCAAGAGGAGCGAGAGGCGCCTTCTCCTCCTCCAGGAGGAAGTGGTGGTCGCCAAGTTGCAGTAAGAGCCTCGGCGCCCAGCTGCCTTTCCCCCAGCCCTGGCCCTGGCACCAGGGCAGGGACGCCCTGGCCCCAGCCCCAGGCCCGCGACACCCTGGCCCCAGCCCCAGGCCCCGCGACCTTGCTGCTGGATGCACCACCGTGCGTCCCGAGGGCAGGTGGGGCACGGCGCCCTGCCCGCGGGGACCCCAAGGAGCCCAGCTCCAGCCCACTGCCTGCCTCTCCTCTCTGCAGATGTGGCACCACCCTGCGCCCACAGCTCCGCCTGGCCCTGGACCAGCTGTGGGTGCTGAGCGGCGGGAAGGAGGCAGCGGGGGAGGAAGAGGAGCAAGGCAGTGATGAGGACAGGACCTCCCTCATCTTCGTCTGGCCCACTGGCTCCTGCATTGCCACTTTTGGGTGAGTCGTGGTGCCCCGTGCCATGGCCGGGCAGGAGAGGTTCCCAGGCTCGCCCACACCGTCCTGGGAATGGCCTCTGCCCTCCGTGCAGAGCCTGGGCAGGGAGCAGGCAGCACGCCGGCAGGGAGGGAGGGGGCACTTGCACGTCCTGCCTGCCCTGGTCCCCTTTTGGTCCCCAGAAGGGAAGGGCAAAAGCAGCTGCTCTGGCAGGACAGAGGGAGGCAGGGCTTGGGCGGCGCCTCTGTCCTGCCCCACGGGGCTTCGTCCTGCCCCTGGGTCCTTCCCCCCGCGGCAGCGCTGTGCAGGGCCCGCTCTGCCCGCAGGCTGGGGGGCAGTGGGGCCTGACGCCCTCTCTCCTCTCTTTCTGCAGCTCCCGGGCCCTGAAGGAGCTGTGGCTGGGCACACTGCTGGGGTAAGCCGGGCGGATGCTCCGGGCGCAGGCGGACGGGAGAGGTGCCCCCGCGGCTGCGGGCAGCTCTTGGGCAGAGCTGCCTGACAAGAGAGAAGAGGCGGCTTGCGGCTCAGCCAGCTCTCTCCCTGTCCCTTCCCGGTGCCCAGGACACCAGAAGGAGGCAAGAGAGCCCGAGTCACCCGTCTGCCGTCGCTCACACTCCTCGAGAAGGAGCTGCGGTGCCGCCATGCCGTGAGTGTCTCTCTCTGGTGTGGGCTTGGTCCCCGAGCACTGGTCCTGCAGCTGAGCAGCAGAGGCATCGCTGCTCACCTTCTTGCCCTCCTTCTCTCTTGCCCAGTGGAGGACGTTCAGCACCAGGAGCCTGGAGAGGCTGATGAAGGGCCAGGCAGAGGTGAGAACGGCTGCCTTTTGCCCGCCTCTGGCTGTGCCGGGGTGCCGGGGACGTGCGGCGAGTGGGGTGAGCTTGTGCGGGAGGGAGGGAGGGAGGGAGGGAGGGAGGGTCCCGCGGTGCCACTTGGGGAGCGGAGAGGGTTGGGGAGCCACCAGGAACGCCGGCACGTCCTCGCTGGCAGCGCTGGGAGGAAAGCTGCCGTGCGGGGCAGAGAGCCCGGGAGGGCCGAGGGTCCAAGCTCTGCCACGCGCAGGCTGCTGGTGCCGGCTGGCAGCTCGCCGGTGGCCCTTTCTGCTGCGGGGCTGCTCTCTTAAGCGCAGCCTGGTTCTTGCAGGCTGATGCCAAGCGAGGGCCTCCGAGGGTCTCGTCTAGCACCGGCGGGGGACTTTGCCGCTCAGCAGGTGAGTTTTGGAAAGAAAGGCAACCTCCTGCAAGCGGTTGAGCTGTGCTCACTTGTCCCTTGAGTGTCACCATGCAGGTTGGGCAGCCCAAGGGAGGAGGTCACCTGCAGGAGGAAGGACACCCGCTGGGCAGCGGCCGCTGCATGTGGTTCTGCGGGGACACGGAGCCTCTGCTGCTGCTGCCCACAGCTTCGAGGAGGGCTGGGCCAGGCTCTCCCAGTGGCACACCGGCTCTCAGGAGCCTCCCAGCTGGAGCCGCTGAGCCCGAGCCGCGGTCCCAGCTGCTGGCTCCCTGCCCATCCTGCCGCACCGCTCAGCACCGCGCTGCGGGCAGGGCAGGGCAGGGCAGGCTCCGGGAGCGCTGGCCTGGCGGTCTCCATTGACGGGCTCTTGCCCTCTTTTCCTTTGCAGCAGGAGGGAGCAGCAGCAGGAGGAGGAGGGGGCTGCCCTGGCCCTTTGCTCTGTGGCGGAGCCCGGCCGCTGCCCAAGCGCCAGGGCAGTCGGGCTCCGGCTGCAGCAGGCCGCTCTTTGGGCAGCCCCTGGCAGCCCTCTGCGGAGAGGACGGCACGCTGCCCCGGCCCCTCCAGGTAAGCCAGCCTGCGCAGGGGGCCCCAGCCCTCCAGAGGCTCCGGAGAGGCGGTGGCTGTCCCCAGGAGCTCCAAGGAGGGTGGCTTGGGCTCTTCACCCCCAGCAAGGAGCGCGGTGTGCGCCAGCGCAGCGGCCACCGCTGTTGGAAGGCAGCTCCTCAGCCGAGCAACTGTCCTCCTGCCTCTGCTGCAGGAGCTGCTGGCCGTCCTGCAGCAGGAAGGGCCGTCGACGGAGGGCATATTCCGCAGAGCTGCCAGCGGGACAGCCGTTCGGGAGCTGAAGGAGGCCCTGGACTGCGGCGCAGACGTCGACCTTGGAAGCCAGCCTGCGCTGCTGCTGGCCGTCGTCTTGAAGGTGAGCGCTTCTGACCTGCAGCTGGAGGAGCTGCTGGCTGGCCTGGAGTGCTCAAAGGCTCACGCGGAGCCCTTGGCATTGCAGGACTTCCTGCGAAGCATCCCCTCCAAGCTCCTCGCGAACAACCTCTACGAGGACTGGATGGCAGCGATGCAGAAGAGCAGCAAGGAGGAGAAGATCTCAGAGCTGAAAGCGTAAGTGGGGGGAGCAGGCTGCCCGTGGAGCGGGAGCCCTGACCGCTGGCTGAGAGCACCTGGAAAGCTGCGCAGCACAGCCGCTGGCTCCCGCCTGCCTTGGGCAAGCCTGGGGGACGGCTGTGGGCAACCTCGGCTTTCTTAACGTTGTGTTCCTGTTGCCTCAGGGTGGCCGAGAAGTTGCCCGCGCCCAACCTCCTCCTCCTGAAGCGGCTGCTGTCCCTGCTCCAGCACATCGGCCGCACCGCAGCCACCAGCAGGATGACCTGCAGCAACCTGGCCATCTGCGTTGGGCCGAACCTGCTGAGCCCGCCCAACGAGGAGCTGCTTCCACTGCCGGCCATGCTGGAGGTGACTGACAAGGTACGCCGTATGGAGCAGCCGGCGGCAGCCTTCCCGGCCCGTCAGAGCCTGGCTGCTCAGAGCTCTCTCTCTGCGTGCCTCCTCCCTTGCGCAAATGCTGCTGGGCTGGCTGCCTGGAAGAGCAGCCCCAGAGCCACAGTCTTCTGTGCAGTGCAGAAGCAAGGCTGAGGAGCGGGAGAGGCTGCTCGGTGCACTTGCAGGCAGCAGGGTTGAGGCCAAGGCTTTGATGTGTGCAGGTGAAGGTGCTGGTGGAGTTCATGGTGGAGAACTGCAGGGAGCTCTTTGGGGAGGAGACAAGGGAGCTTTCCCGCCCAGCAGCCGAGGAGTCGCCAGCCCCCACGGAGAGATGCGGACGTAAGAGGAGGGACGGAGGGCTGTCGCAGCTGGGGCTAGGGCCACCAGAAACCTCAGCGTCGTTTCTGGTGGGGCTGGGCAGCGAGTGTTGTCCTCGCCGCTCCGCTTGTCCTGTGGCCTCTCTTTGGCCGCTGCCTCTCGCGGCATGAACGCTCGGCTCTGCAAGATGAGCTGAAGCCTGCTGAAAACTGAAGCGCTAGGGCTTCGGGTGGGTTTTGCTTTAGCTGTCGTTCACCTCCACGCAGTCCCTTGGCTGCTCTTTCTTTCCAGATCTGCGTTTGGAAGAGCAAAGTGGCCCTGCACTCACAGCAGACACCGAGCACCGGGCAGAAGCCTTGCTGCAAGGCTTCTGCCCGGTGTCCTCGAAGGAGCTGGGGGAGATACGGTGGCGGAGTCTGAAACGAGAGAGGTATGGCCGGTCCCCAAACACTGTGGCAGCGCGTCTGGTGCAGGAGGGCACTTTCTGGTGAGGCCAAGTCGCTGCTGTGCCTCTGCCTGGCAGCAGAGCTGGGGTGTGTTTGGGTTATTGCTCCACCCCCTGCAACGATACATAGTAAGGAAACCTGGCAAGGTTGTTTCTCAAATGCACTAGGCATGCGCTTCATCCAACAGAATACCTCCAAAACACCTTGAAAAAGAGGGAGGGGAGCAGCTGGCAGCTTCAGAGGGGTTTTGCTCAGGTGCCACTTTGTCAGAGCTTCACCAAGTCTATGGTGGGGGAGCGGGGGGACTGTGCAAAATGTGGCTGATGCAAAGCAGCCAAGGGGCTGTCTTCTGGAGAGCTGAGGTAGCAATTGTGCAAGCAGTCGCTTGCGACTCCAGGTCGTCTCTTGCCACCTGCCAGCTCCGGCATTTCTGTTGTAGGCACCTCCAGCTTTGCCTCCAAGCCCCCCCGAGAGCGCGGCAGACTCCCTGGGGCGCCCAGAAGAACCGGCGAGCCTTGCAGAGGACAGAAGGTAAAACGAGCTCGCTGTGCTTCAAACGGGAACTGGCTCCAGTGGATGGTGGCTTTCCCTCTCTAATAGCAGTGTGGGATGGAAAGGTTTGCAGGCTCTCGCCAGGACAAGGCGGAAAAGGGAAAGCGAAAGAGAAAGCAGGCCTGGGGAGAGGAGAGGGAAAGCTGCGCGCAAAAGAAGAGGAGGCAGAGAGAAAGCGTTTCTGGGGCTGGACCAGGGAAAAGATGCAGGAAGGTGCAGCAGGTCAGGAAGGCCAGGTGTGTAGCAGGCTCTGCTGCCCGTCTTCCCAACTCTCGACACTGCTCTAAGTCAGTCCCAGTCGCTGGCGAGGGGCGGTGCCGCGCCGGGTTTGGGAATAACTCCATGGCAGGTGCCCAGGGGCTCCCGATGGAGCCCTGCTGCGTGGCACAGGGGCACTGTGTGTCTCTGCACACGCACAGGTCTCTGAGGGCGTTACCCACGGGGAGAAGGCGCCAGAGCCAGCGCGGAGCCAATGCCAGCAGTAGCGCTCTCTTCTGGGCCATCAACAATTCCTCCTAAAGGGAGTTCCCCAAAGAGAGGGCAACAAAATGCTGCCTCTTCCTGCCTTGAGGGATTTCTCAGAGCTTTCTGCCTCTGTCCTTGCAGGTGCTGCTTGCTTGTCCTCGGCTGAACCGCTGTCACTCCTGGGCCCCCACAGTTGATGTCCACAATAAAATGATCTTTTCTCTCTTCTGATCTTCTGGAGTGGGGAGCTGTTGTTTTGTGATGAATCCTCGGGGAGGAGTTTGGGATCGTCCCTTGTCCCAGCATCCTTTCCAGCAGGCATCGGGGCTGAGTTGGGCTGCTTTGGGAGAGAAAGCAAAGCACAGGGGCACGCAGGAGGGTGGAGGCTGGAAGGGAGGCACCTGTGGAGGTCATCTGCTCCAACATCGGCTCAAGCAGGCTGCCCTAGAGCAGGCTGCCCAGGACCGTGTCCTGGTGAGTTTTGGCTATCTCCTGGGAGCAGCGCCATGAGGTCAGAGCGAGGGCAAGACGTAGGCAGGGCACGGTGGCCAGGAAGGGCTAAAGGTCCTTATGCAGCCACCGTGCCCTGCAGCCTGCTGTCCCCTGCAGCCATCCTCCTTGCACACTGATTGCTGGGCAGTTTCCTCACCCCCCCCCAACTCACGGCAGCGGCAGAGATGAACTGCCACGCTGGGTGCTCTAAATGCGTCAGCTCACCCAAAAAGCTTTGGAAGCGCCTCCAACAGCGGTGGGACTGCTGAGGCTTTCGTGCATGCCGCTGTGCTCCAGGGGACGCCCGCACCCTGACGGAGGAGGAAGGATGAGCACTCTCGCCGTCGGGAGGTGCCTGTTTTGCTCACAGGTTGTTGTGGTTTAACCCTGGCCGGCAGCTCAGCACCACACAGCCGCCGGCTCAGTCCTCCGCAGCGGGATGCAGGGGGGAGAATCGGAAGGGTAAAAGGGAGAAAACTCGAGGGTTCCTGTAAAGACAGCTTTAGAATTAAAAAAAAAACTTGTAAGGAGAAAACCCCAACAAAGAAGAAAGAGAGGAAGATACAGCCCAAGAAAAACAAGCGATGCAAAAGAAAGCAGTTGCTGAGCAGCAACCGAGCGATGCCCAGCCAGTCCCCGAGCGAGGGCAGCCCCCGCCAACCTCCGTCCCCTGCCCCGTTTTGCTGCTGAGCACGGCGTCGTATGGTGTGGGATATCCCTTTGGTGACTTGGGGTCAGCTGTCCCCGCTGTGTCCCCTCCCAGCGTCTTGTGCACCCCCAGCCTGCTCGCTGGCGGGGCAGCCTGAGGAGCACAAAAGCCCTTGGCGCTGTGCAAGCACTGCTCAGCACTAACTCCCACGTGCCTGGCTTATCAAGGCTGTTTTCAGCACAGGTGCAAAACGGAGCCCCTGACAAGCTCCTCTGAAGAAAGGCACCGATGAAGCTCATCAGAGGGTGACACTTTGGGACGTCTGCTGCTCCCTCTTGAACCTCTCCTGGCCTTCACTCGGCCGTGGCAGCACTTGCGGCTGCTCTAGGTTCTGCCAGTCCTCCTGGGGCATGACGGTGCTAGCAAGAGCAGCCTTGAGAAGCCCCAGGCTCTGGAGACGTGGGGGAAAGGCAAGGCTGGAGCAAAGAAGAGGTCCCCTTAGTGCAAGAGGATGCGGTCAGATCAGGTGGCAGAGGATGAGATGAGGTAACACCTAGAGCAAAGCGGAGATGCGCAAGTCCCTGATGGGCCCTGCTGGGGTGCACCCTCAAGTGCTGAGGCAGCTGGCAGCTGGCCTTGCGAGGCCACTCCAAAAGGGAGATGTGCCTGAGGACTGGAAGAAAGCACAGAGCACGTGGGCTGAGGAGCGGCGCAGCGGAAGGAAAACTGGCTGAGCGGCTGGGCCCGGAGGGCGGTGAGCAGTGGCACCAAGTCCAGCTGGAGGCCGGGAAGCAGCGGTGAAGCCCAAGGCAAGGGGCATTGCCAGCAGGCGGAGGGAGGTGGTCCTCCCCCTCCGTTGCGTCCTGCTCTGGGCTCCCCAGTGCAAGACAGGCATGGCCATACTGGAGAGAACCCCCAGCCCAGTGCCCCCCCAGTGGCCCCTCCCACTTTCCGTTGGGCTCGGAACCTTGGTCAGCTGGAGCCAACAGCCCCCAGAGCCGGCAGGACGGAGCTGTGCTGGCACGGAGCAGCGCTGGGAGGAGGCAGGGCCTGGCCGAGCAGCACCGAGCCGGCACCGGGGCCAGCACCCCGCTTCCCATCCTCGCTGTCGCCGGCTGAGCCGCGTGCTTGGTGCACGGCGAGGGTCCTCCTGTCCCGGGCGGGATGGGCCAGGCCAACTGCTGCTGTGGCTCCAGGTGGGCTCCCCCGCGGCTCGGGGACACGCGGGCACGGCCAGGCCCCACACCGACGACGGCCTTCCTCATGCCCGCCGCTCTCTGCTCTGCAGGGAGGCTCTCAGCGAGGCCGAGGCGGTGCTGAGCGCGGACGTGCGGCTGACCCGGGGCCGCAAGAGGAGCGAGAGGCGCCTTCTCCTCCTCCAGGAGGAAGTGGTGGTCGCCAAGTTGCAGTAAGAGCCTCGGCGCCCAGCTGCCTTTCCCCCAGCCCTGGCCCTGGCACCAGGGCAGGGACGCCCTGGCCCCAGCCCCAGGCCCGCGACACCCTGGCCCCAGCCCCAGGCCCCGCGACCTTGCTGCTGGATGCACCACCGTGCGTCCCGAGGGCAGGTGGGGCACGGCGCCCTGCCCGCGGGGACCCCAAGGAGCCCAGCTCCAGCCCACTGCCTGCCTCTCCTCTCTGCAGATGTGGCACCACCCTGCGCCCACAGCTCCGCCTGGCCCTGGACCAGCTGTGGGTGCTGAGCGGCGGGAAGGAGGCAGCGGGGGAGGAAGAGGAGCAAGGCAGTGATGAGGACAGGACCTCCCTCATCTTCGTCTGGCCCACTGGCTCCTGCATTGCCACTTTTGGGTGAGTCGTGGTGCCCCGTGCCATGGCCGGGCAGGAGAGGTTCCCAGGCTCGCCCACACCGTCCTGGGAATGGCCTCTGCCCTCCGTGCAGAGCCTGGGCAGGGAGCAGGCAGCACGCCGGCAGGGAGGGAGGGGGCACTTGCACGTCCTGCCTGCCCTGGTCCCCTTTTGGTCCCCAGAAGGGAAGGGCAAAAGCAGCTGCTCTGGCAGGACAGAGGGAGGCAGGGCTTGGGCGGCGCCTCTGTCCTGCCCCACGGGGCTTCGTCCTGCCCCTGGGTCCTTCCCCCGCGGCAGCGCTGTGCAGGGCCCGCTCTGCCCGCAGGCTGGGGGGCAGTGGGGCCTGACGCCCTCTCTCCTCTCTTTCTGCAGCTCCCGGGCCCTGAAGGAGCTGTGGCTGGGCACACTGCTGGGGTAAGCCGGGCGGATGCTCCGGGCGCAGGCGGACGGGAGAGGTGCCCCCGCGGCTGCGGGCAGCTCTTGGGCAGAGCTGCCTGACAAGAGAGAAGAGGCGGCTTGCGGCTCAGCCAGCTCTCTCCCTGTCCCTTCCCGGTGCCCAGGACACCAGAAGGAGGCAAGAGAGCCCGAGTCACCCGTCTGCCGTCGCTCACACTCCTCGAGAAGGAGCTGCGGTGCCGCCATGCCGTGAGTGTCTCTCTCTGGTGTGGGCTTGGTCCCCGAGCACTGGTCCTGCAGCTGAGCAGCAGAGGCATCGCTGCTCACCTTCTTGCCCTCCTTCTCTCTTGCCCAGTGGAGGACGTTCAGCACCAGGAGCCTGGAGAGGCTGATGAAGGGCCAGGCAGAGGTGAGAACGGCTGCCTTTTGCCCGCCTCTGGCTGTGCCGGGGTGCCGGGGACGTGCGGCGAGTGGGGTGAGCTTGTGCGGGAGGGAGGGAGGGAGGGAGGGAGGGAGGGTCCCGCGGTGCCACTTGGGGAGCGGAGAGGGTTGGGGAGCCACCAGGAACGCCGGCACGTCCTCGCTGGCAGCGCTGGGAGGAAAGCTGCCGTGCGGGGCAGAGAGCCCGGGAGGGCCGAGGGTCCAAGCTCTGCCACGCGCAGGCTGCTGGTGCCGGCTGGCAGCTCGCCGGTGGCCCTTTCTGCTGCGGGGCTGCTCTCTTAAGCGCAGCCTGGTTCTTGCAGGCTGATGCCAAGCGAGGGCCTCCGAGGGTCTCGTCTAGCACCGGCGGGGGACTTTGCCGCTCAGCAGGTGAGTTTTGGAAAGAAAGGCAACCTCCTGCAAGCGGTTGAGCTGTGCTCACTTGTCCCTTGAGTGTCACCATGCAGGTTGGGCAGCCCAAGGGAGGAGGTCACCTGCAGGAGGAAGGACACCCGCTGGGCAGCGGCCGCTGCATGTGGTTCTGCGGGGACACGGAGCCTCTGCTGCTGCTGCCCACAGCTTCGAGGAGGGCTGGGCCAGGCTCTCCCAGTGGCACACCGGCTCTCAGGAGCCTCCCAGCTGGAGCCGCTGAGCCCGAGCCGCGGTCCCAGCTGCTGGCTCCCTGCCCATCCTGCCGCACCGCTCAGCACCGCGCTGCGGGCAGGGCAGGGCAGGGCAGGCTCCGGGAGCGCTGGCCTGGCGGTCTCCATTGACGGGCTCTTGCCCTCTTTTCCTTTGCAGCAGGAGGGAGCAGCAGCAGGAGGAGGAGGGGGCTGCCCTGGCCCTTTGCTCTGTGGCGGAGCCCGGCCGCTGCCCAAGCGCCAGGGCAGTCGGGCTCCGGCTGCAGCAGGCCGCTCTTTGGGCAGCCCCTGGCAGCCCTCTGCGGAGAGGACGGCACGCTGCCCCGGCCCCTCCAGGTAAGCCAGCCTGCGCAGGGGGGCCCCAGCCCTCCAGAGGCTCCGGAGAGGCGGTGGCTGTCCCCAGGAGCTCCAAGGAGGGTGGCTTGGGCTCTTCACCCCCAGCAAGGAGCGCGGTGTGCGCCAGCGCAGCGGCCACCGCTGTTGGAAGGCAGCTCCTCAGCCGAGCAACTGTCCTCCTGCCTCTGCTGCAGGAGCTGCTGGCCGTCCTGCAGCAGGAAGGGCCGTCGACGGAGGGCATATTCCGCAGAGCTGCCAGCGGGACAGCCGTTCGGGAGCTGAAGGAGGCCCTGGACTGCGGCGCAGACGTCGACCTTGGAAGCCAGCCTGCGCTGCTGCTGGCCGTCGTCTTGAAGGTGAGCGCTTCTGACCTGCAGCTGGAGGAGCTGCTGGCTGGCCTGGAGTGCTCAAAGGCTCACGCGGAGCCCTTGGCATTGCAGGACTTCCTGCGAAGCATCCCCTCCAAGCTCCTCGCGAACAACCTCTACGAGGACTGGATGGCAGCGATGCAGAAGAGCAGCAAGGAGGAGAAGATCTCAGAGCTGAAAGCGTAAGTGGGGGGAGCAGGCTGCCCGTGGAGCGGGAGCCCTGACCGCTGGCTGAGAGCACCTGGAAAGCTGCGCAGCACAGCCGCTGGCTCCCGCCTGCCTTGGGCAAGCCTGGGGGACGGCTGTGGGCAACCTCGGCTTTCTTAACGTTGTGTTCCTGTTGCCTCAGGGTGGCCGAGAAGTTGCCCGCGCCCAACCTCCTCCTCCTGAAGCGGCTGCTGTCCCTGCTCCAGCACATCGGCCGCACCGCAGCCACCAGCAGGATGACCTGCAGCAACCTGGCCATCTGCGTTGGGCCGAACCTGCTGAGCCCGCCCAACGAGGAGCTGCTTCCACTGCCGGCCATGCTGGAGGTGACTGACAAGGTACGCCGTATGGAGCAGCCGGCGGCAGCCTTCCCGGCCCGTCAGAGCCTGGCTGCTCAGAGCTCTCTCTCTGCGTGCCTCCTCCCTTGCGCAAATGCTGCTGGGCTGGCTGCCTGGAAGAGCAGCCCCAGAGCCACAGTCTTCTGTGCAGTGCAGAAGCAAGGCTGAGGAGCGGGAGAGGCTGCTCGGTGCACTTGCAGGCAGCAGGGTTGAGGCCAAGGCTTTGATGTGTGCAGGTGAAGGTGCTGGTGGAGTTCATGGTGGAGAACTGCAGGGAGCTCTTTGGGGAGGAGACAAGGGAGCTTTCCCGCCCAGCAGCCGAGGAGTCGCCAGCCCCCACGGAGAGATGCGGACGTAAGAGGAGGGACGGAGGGCTGTCGCAGCTGGGGCTAGGGCCACCAGAAACCTCAGCGTCGTTTCTGGTGGGGCTGGGCAGCGAGTGTTGTCCTCGCCGCTCCGCTTGTCCTGTGGCCTCTCTTTGGCCGCTGCCTCTCGCGGCATGAACGCTCGGCTCTGCAAGATGAGCTGAAGCCTGCTGAAAACTGAAGCGCTAGGGCTTCGGGTGGGTTTTGCTTTAGCTGTCGTTCACCTCCACGCAGTCCCTTGGCTGCTCTTTCTTTCCAGATCTGCGTTTGGAAGAGCAAAGTGGCCCTGCACTCACAGCAGACACCGAGCACCGGGCAGAAGCCTTGCTGCACGCCCCCCTCTCTGCCCGGTGTCCTCGAAGGAGCTGGGGGAGATACGGTGGCGGAGTCTGAAACGAGAGAGGTATGGCCGGTCCCCAAACACTGTGGCAGCGCGTCTGGTGCAGGAGGGCACTTTCTGGTGAGGCCAAGTCGCTGCTGTGCCTCTGCCTGGCAGCAGAGCTGGGGTGTGTTTGGGTTATTGCTCCACCCCCTGCAACGATACATAGTAAGGAAACCTGGCAAGGTTGTTTCTCAAATGCACTAGGCATGCGCTTCATCCAACAGAATACCTCCAAAACACCTTGAAAAAGAGGGAGGGGAGCAGCTGGCAGCTTCAGAGGGGTTTTGCTCAGGTGCCACTTTGTCAGAGCTTCACCAAGTCTATGGTGGGGGAGCGGGGGGACTGTGCAAAATGTGGCTGATGCAAAGCAGCCAAGGGGCTGTCTTCTGGAGAGCTGAGGTAGCAATTGTGCAAGCAGTCGCTTGCGACTCCAGGTCGTCTCTTGCCACCTGCCAGCTCCGGCATTTCTGTTGTAGGCACCTCCAGCTTTGCCTCCAAGCCCCCCCGAGAGCGCGGCAGACTCCCTGGGGCGCCCAGAAGAACCGGCGAGCCTTGCAGAGGACAGAAGGTAAAACGAGCTCGCTGTGCTTCAAACGGGAACTGGCTCCAGTGGATGGTGGCTTTCCCTCTCTAATAGCAGTGTGGGATGGAAAGGTTTGCAGGCTCTCGCCAGGACAAGGCGGAAAAGGGAAAGCGAAAGAGAAAGCAGGCCTGGGGAGAGGAGAGGGAAAGCTGCGCGCAAAAGAAGAGGAGGCAGAGAGAAAGCGTTTCTGGGGCTGGACCAGGGAAAAGATGCAGGAAGGTGCAGCAGGTCAGGAAGGCCAGGTGTGTAGCAGGCTCTGCTGCCCGTCTTCCCAACTCTCGACACTGCTCTAAGTCAGTCCCAGTCGCTGGCGAGGGGCGGTGCCGCGCCGGGTTTGGGAATAACTCCATGGCAGGTGCCCAGGGGCTCCCGATGGAGCCCTGCTGCGTGGCACAGGGGCACTGTGTGTCTCTGCACACGCACAGGTCTCTGAGGGCGTTACCCACGGGGAGAAGGCGCCAGAGCCAGCGCGGAGCCAATGCCAGCAGTAGCGCTCTCTTCTGGGCCATCAACAATTCCTCCTAAAGGGAGTTCCCCAAAGAGAGGGCAACAAAATGCTGCCTCTTCCTGCCTTGAGGGATTTCTCAGAGCTTTCTGCCTCTGTCCTTGCAGGTGCTGCTTGCTTGTCCTCGGCTGAACCGCTGTCACTCCTGGGCCCCCACAGTTGATGTCCACAATAAAATGATCTTTTCTCTCTTCTGATCTTCTGGAGTGGGGAGCTGTTGTTTTGTGATGAATCCTCGGGGAGGAGTTTGGGATCGTCCCTTGTCCCAGCATCCTTTCCAGCAGGCATCGGGGCTGAGTTGGGCTGCTTTGGGAGAGAAAGCAAAGCACAGGGGCACGCAGGAGGGTGGAGGCTGGAAGGGAGGCACCTGTGGAGGTCATCTGCTCCAACATCGGCTCAAGCAGGCTGCCCTAGAGCAGGCTGCCCAGGACCGTGTCCTGGTGAGTTTTGGCTATCTCCTGGGAGCAGCGCCATGAGGTCAGAGCGAGGGCAAGACGTAGGCAGGGCACGGTGGCCAGGAAGGGCTAAAGGTCCTTATGCAGCCACCGTGCCCTGCAGCCTGCTGTCCCCTGCAGCCATCCTCCTTGCACACTGATTGCTGGGCAGTTTCCTCACCCCCCAACTCACGGCAGCGGCAGAGATGAACTGCCACGCTGGGTGCTCTAAATGCGTCAGCTCACCCAAAAAGCTTTGGAAGCGCCTCCAACAGCGGTGGGACTGCTGAGGCTTTCGTGCATGCCGCTGTGCTCCAGGGGACGCCCGCACCCTGACGGAGGAGGAAGGATGAGCACTCTCGCCGTCGGGAGGTGCCTGTTTTGCTCACAGGTTGTTGTGGTTTAACCCTGGCCGGCAGCTCAGCACCACACAGCCGCCGGCTCAGTCCTCCGCAGCGGGATGCAGGGGGGAGAATCGGAAGGGTAAAAGGGAGAAAACTCGAGGGTTCCTGTAAAGACAGCTTTAGAATTAAAAAAAAAAAACTTGTAAGGAGAAAACCCCAACAAAGAAGAAAGAGAGGAAGATACAGCCCAAGAAAAACAAGCGATGCAAAAGAAAGCAGTTGCTGAGCAGCAACCGAGCGATGCCCAGCCAGTCCCCGAGCGAGGGCAGCCCCCGCCAACCTCCGTCCCCTGCCCCGTTTTGCTGCTGAGCACGGCGTCGTATGGTGTGGGATATCCCTTTGGTGACTTGGGGTCAGCTGTCCCCGCTGTGTCCCCTCCCAGCGTCTTGTGCACCCCCAGCCTGCTCGCTGGCGGGGCAGCCTGAGGAGCACAAAAGCCCTTGGCGCTGTGCAAGCACTGCTCAGCACTAACTCCCACGTGCCTGGCTTATCAAGGCTGTTTTCAGCACAGGTGCAAAACGGAGCCCCTGACAAGCTCCTCTGAAGAAAGGCACCGATGAAGCTCATCAGAGGGTGACACTTTGGGACGTCTGCTGCTCCCTCTTGAACCTCTCCTGGCCTTCACTCGGCCGTGGCAGCACTTGCGGCTGCTCTAGGTTCTGCCAGTCCTCCTGGGGCATGACGGTGCTAGCAAGAGCAGCCTTGAGAAGCCCCAGGCTCTGGAGACGTGGGGGAAAGGCAAGGCTGGAGCAAAGAAGAGGTCCCCTTAGTGCAAGAGGATGCGGTCAGATCAGGTGGCAGAGGATGAGATGAGGTAACACCTAGAGCAAAGCGGAGATGCGCAAGTCCCTGATGGGCCCTGCTGGGGTGCACCCTCAAGTGCTGAGGCAGCTGGCAGCTGGCCTTGCGAGGCCACTCCAAAAGGGAGATGTGCCTGAGGACTGGAAGAAAGCACAGAGCACGTGGGCTGAGGAGCGGCGCAGCGGAAGGAAAACTGGCTGAGCGGCTGGGCCCGGAGGGCGGTGAGCAGTGGCACCAAGTCCAGCTGGAGGCCGGGAAGCAGCGGTGAAGCCCAAGGCAAGGGGCATTGCCAGCAGGCGGAGGGAGGTGGTCCTCCCCCTCCGTTGCGTCCTGCTCTGGGCTCCCCAGTGCAAGACAGGCATGGCCATACTGGAGAGAACCCCCAGCCCAGTGCCCCCCCAGTGGCCCCTCCCACTTTCCGTTGGGCTCGGAACCTTGGTCAGCTGGAGCCAACAGCCCCCAGAGCCGGCAGGACGGAGCTGTGCTGGCACGGAGCAGCGCTGGGAGGAGGCAGGGCCTGGCCGAGCAGCACCGAGCCGGCACCGGGGCCAGCACCCCGCTTCCCATCCTCGCTGTCGCCGGCTGAGCCGCGTGCTTGGTGCACGGCGAGGGTCCTCCTGTCCCGGGCGGGATGGGCCAGGCCAACTGCTGCTGTGGCTCCAGGTGGGCTCCCCCCGCGGCTCGGGGACACGCGGGCACGGCCAGGCCCCACACCGACGACGGCCTTCCTCATGCCCGCCGCTCTCTGCTCTGCAGGGAGGCTCTCAGCGAGGCCGAGGCGGTGCTGAGCGCGGACGTGCGGCTGACCCGGGGCCGCAAGAGGAGCGAGAGGCGCCTTCTCCTCCTCCAGGAGGAAGTGGTGGTCGCCAAGTTGCAGTAAGAGCCTCGGCGCCCGGCTGCCTTTCCCCCAGCCCTGGCCCTGGCACCAGGGCAGGGACACCCTGGCCCCAGCCCCAGGCCCGCGACACCCTGGCCCCAGCCTCAGGCCCCGCGACCTTGCTGCTGGATGCACCACCGTGCGTCCCGAGGGCAGGTGGGGCACAGCGCCCTGCCCGCGGGGACCCCAAGGAGCCCAGCTCCAGCCCACTGCCTGCCTCTCCTCTCTGCAGATGTGGCACCACCCTGCGCCCACAGCTCCGCCTGGCCCTGGACCAGCTGTGGGTGCTGAGCGGCGGGAAGGAGGCAGCGGGGGAGGAAGAGGAGCAAGGCAGTGATGAGGACAGGACCTCCCTCATCTTCGTCTGGCCCACTGGCTCCTGCATTGCCACTTTTGGGTGAGTCGTGGTGCCCCGTGCCATGGCCGGGCAGGAGAGGTTCCCAGGCTCGCCCACACCGTCCTGGGAATGGCCTCTGCCCTCCGTGCAGAGCCTGGGCAGGGAGCAGGCAGCACGCCGGCAGGGAGGGAGGGGGCACTTGCACGTCCTGCCTGCCCTGGTCCCCTTTTGGTCCCCAGAAGGGAAGGGCAAAAGCAGCTGCTCTGGCAGGACAGAGGGAGGCAGGGCTTGGGCGGCGCCTCTGTCCTGCCCCACGGGGCTTCGTCCTGCCCCTGGGTCCTTCCCCCGCGGCAGCGCTGTGCAGGGCCCGCTCTGCCCGCAGGCTGGGGGGCAGTGGGGCCTGACGCCCTCTCTCCTCTCTTTCTGCAGCTCCCGGGCCCTGAAGGAGCTGTGGCTGGGCACACTGCTGGGGTAAGCCGGGCGGATGCTCCGGGCGCAGGCGGACGGGAGAGGTGCCCCCGCGGCTGCGGGCAGCTCTTGGGCAGAGCTGCCTGACAAGAGAGAAGAGGCGGCTTGCGGCTCAGCCAGCTCTCTCCCTGTCCCTTCCCGGTGCCCAGGACACCAGAAGGAGGCAAGAGAGCCCGAGTCACCCGTCTGCCGTCGCTCACACTCCTCGAGAAGGAGCTGCGGTGCCGCCATGCCGTGAGTGTCTCTCTCTGGTGTGGGCTTGGTCCCCGAGCACTGGTCCTGCAGCTGAGCAGCAGAGGCATCGCTGCTCACCTTCTTGCCCTCCTTCTCTCTTGCCCAGTGGAGGACGTTCAGCACCAGGAGCCTGGAGAGGCTGATGAAGGGCCAGGCAGAGGTGAGAACGGCTGCCTTTTGCCCGCCTCTGGCTGTGCCGGGGTGCCGGGGACGTGCGGCGAGTGGGGTGAGCTTGTGCGGGAGGGAGGGAGGGAGGGAGGGAGGGAGGGTCCCGCGGTGCCACTTGGGGAGCGGAGAGGGTTGGGGAGCCACCAGGAACGCCGGCACGTCCTCGCTGGCAGCGCTGGGAGGAAAGCTGCCGTGCGGGGCAGAGAGCCCGGGAGGGCCGAGGGTCCAAGCTCTGCCACGCGCAGGCTGCTGGTGCCGGCTGGCAGCTCGCCGGTGGCCCTTTCTGCTGCGGGGCTGCTCTCTTAAGCGCAGCCTGGTTCTTGCAGGCTGATGCCAAGCGAGGGCCTCCGAGGGTCTCGTCTAGCACCGGCGGGGGACTTTGCCGCTCAGCAGGTGAGTTTTGGAAAGAAAGGCAACCTCCTGCAAGCGGTTGAGCTGTGCTCACTTGTCCCTTGAGTGTCACCATGCAGGTTGGGCAGCCCAAGGGAGGAGGTCACCTGCAGGAGGAAGGACACCCGCTGGGCAGCGGCCGCTGCATGTGGTTCTGCGGGGACACGGAGCCTCTGCTGCTGCTGCCCACAGCTTCGAGGAGGGCTGGGCCAGGCTCTCCCAGTGGCACACCGGCTCTCAGGAGCCTCCCAGCTGGAGCCGCTGAGCCCGAGCCGCGGTCCCAGCTGCTGGCTCCCTGCCCATCCTGCCGCACCGCTCAGCACCGCGCTGCGGGCAGGGCAGGGCAGGGCAGGCTCCGGGAGCGCTGGCCTGGCGGTCTCCATTGACGGGCTCTTGCCCTCTTTTCCTTTGCAGCAGGAGGGAGCAGCAGCAGGAGGAGGAGGGGGCTGCCCTGGCCCTTTGCTCTGTGGCGGAGCCCGG
This sequence comes from Nipponia nippon, assembly GCF_047370975.1. Lineage (NCBI taxonomy): Eukaryota > Metazoa > Chordata > Aves > Pelecaniformes > Threskiornithidae > Nipponia > Nipponia nippon. Next base: position 20,558,183 of record NW_028262358.1, read on the forward strand.
CCGCTGCCCAAGCGCCAGGGCAGTCGGGCTCCGGCTGCAGCAGGCCGCTCTTTGGGCAGCCCCTGGCAGCCCTCTGCGGAGAGGACGGCACGCTGCCCCGGCCCCTCCAGGTAAGCCAGCCTGCGCAGGGGCCGCCCAGCCCTCCAGAGGCTCCGGAGAGGCGGTGGCTGTCCCCAGGAGCTCCAAGGAGGGTGGCTTGGGCTCTTCACCCCCAGCAAGGAGCGCGGTGTGCGCCAGCGCAGCGGCCACCGCTGTTGGAAGGCAGCTCCTCAGCCGAGCAACTGTCCTCCTGCCTCTGCTGCAGGAGCTGCTGGCCGTCCTGCAGCAGGAAGGGCCGTCGACGGAGGGCATATTCCGCAGAGCTGCCAGCGGGACAGCCGTTCGGGAGCTGAAGGAGGCCCTGGACTGCGGCGCAGACGTCGACCTTGGAAGCCAGCCTGCGCTGCTGCTGGCCGTCGTCTTGAAGGTGAGCGCTTCTGACCTGCAGCTGGAGGAGCTGCTGGCTGGCCTGGAGTGCTCAAAGGCTCACGCGGAGCCCTTGGCATTGCAGGACTTCCTGCGAAGCATCCCCTCCAAGCTCCTCGCGAACAACCTCTACGAGGACTGGATGGCAGCGATGCAGAAGAGCAGCAAGGAGGAGAAGATCTCAGAGCTGAAAGCGTAAGTGGGGGGAGCAGGCTGCCCGTGGAGCGGGAGCCCTGACCGCTGGCTGAGAGCACCTGGAAAGCTGCGCAGCACAGCCGCTGGCTCCCGCCTGCCTTGGGCAAGCCTGGGGGACGGCTGTGGGCAACCTCGGCTTTCTTAACGTTGTGTTCCTGTTGCCTCAGGGTGGCCGAGAAGTTGCCCGCGCCCAACCTCCTCCTCCTGAAGCGGCTGCTGTCCCTGCTCCAGCACATCGGCCGCACCGCAGCCACCAGCAGGATGACCTGCAGCAACCTGGCCATCTGCGTTGGGCCGAACCTGCTGAGCCCGCCCAACGAGGAGCTGCTTCCACTGCCGGCCATGCTGGAGGTGACTGACAAGGTACGCCGTATGGAGCAGCCGGCGGCAGCCTTCCCGGCCCGTCAGAGCCTGGCTGCTCAGAGCTCTCTCTCTGCGTGCCTCCTCCCTTGCGCAAATGCTGCTGGGCTGGCTGCCTGGAAGAGCAGCCCCAGAGCCACAGTCTTCTGTGCAGTGCAGAAGCAAGGCTGAGGAGCGGGAGAGGCTGCTCGGTGCACTTGCAGGCAGCAGGGTTGAGGCCAAGGCTTTGATGTGTGCAGGTGAAGGTGCTGGTGGAGTTCATGGTGGAGAACTGCAGGGAGCTCTTTGGGGAGGAGACAAGGGAGCTTTCCCGCCCAGCAGCCGAGGAGTCGCCAGCCCCCACGGAGAGATGCGGACGTAAGAGGAGGGACGGAGGGCTGTCGCAGCTGGGGCTAGGGCCACCAGAAACCTCAGCGTCGTTTCTGGTGGGGCTGGGCAGCGAGTGTTGTCCTCGCCGCTCCGCTTGTCCTGTGGCCTCTCTTTGGCCGCTGCCTCTCGCGGCATGAACGCTCGGCTCTGCAAGATGAGCTGAAGCCTGCTGAAAACTGAAGCGCTAGGGCTTCGGGTGGGTTTTGCTTTAGCTGTCGTTCACCTCCACGCAGTCCCTTGGCTGCTCTTTCTTTCCAGATCTGCGTTTGGAAGAGCAAAGTGGCCCTGCACTCACAGCAGACACCGAGCACCGGGCAGAAGCCTTGCTGCACGCCCCCCTCTCTGCCCGGTGTCCTCGAAGGAGCTGGGGGAGATACGGTGGCGGAGTCTGAAACGAGAGAGGTATGGCCGGTCCCCAAACACTGTGGCAGCGCGTCTGGTGCAGGAGGGCACTTTCTGGTGAGGCCAAGTCGCTGCTGTGCCTCTGCCTGGCAGCAGAGCTGGGGTGTGTTTGGGTTATTGCTCCACCCCCTGCAACGATACATAGTAAGGAAACCTGGCAAGGTTGTTTCTCAAATGCACTAGGCATGCGCTTCATCCAACAGAATACCTCCAAAACACCTTGAAAAAGAGGGAGGGGAGCAGCTGGCAGCTTCAGAGGGGTTTTGCTCAGGTGCCACTTTGTCAGAGCTTCACCAAGTCTATGGTGGGGGAGCGGGGGGACTGTGCAAAATGTGGCTGATGCAAAGCAGCCAAGGGGCTGTCTTCTGGAGAGCTGAGGTAGCAATTGTGCAAGCAGTCGCTTGCGACTCCAGGTCGTCTCTTGCCACCTGCCAGCTCCGGCATTTCTGTTGTAGGCACCTCCAGCTTTGCCTCCAAGCCCCCCCGAGAGCGCGGCAGACTCCCTGGGGCGCCCAGAAGAACCGGCGAGCCTTGCAGAGGACAGAAGGTAAAACGAGCTCGCTGTGCTTCAAACGGGAACTGGCTCCAGTGGATGGTGGCTTTCCCTCTCTAATAGCAGTGTGGGATGGAAAGGTTTGCAGGCTCTCGCCAGGACAAGGCGGAAAAGGGAAAGCGAAAGAGAAAGCAGGCCTGGGGAGAGGAGAGGGAAAGCTGCGCGCAAAAGAAGAGGAGGCAGAGAGAAAGCGTTTCTGGGGCTGGACCAGGGAAAAGATGCAGGAAGGTGCAGCAGGTCAGGAAGGCCAGGTGTGTAGCAGGCTCTGCTGCCCGTCTTCCCAACTCTCGACACTGCTCTAAGTCAGTCCCAGTCGCTGGCGAGGGGCGGTGCCGCGCCGGGTTTGGGAATAACTCCATGGCAGGTGCCCAGGGGCTCCCGATGGAGCCCTGCTGCGTGGCACAGGGGCACTGTGTGTCTCTGCACACGCACAGGTCTCTGAGGGCGTTACCCACGGGGAGAAGGCGCCAGAGCCAGCGCGGAGCCAATGCCAGCAGTAGCGCTCTCTTCTGGGCCATCAACAATTCCTCCTAAAGGGAGTTCCCCAAAGAGAGGGCAACAAAATGCTGCCTCTTCCTGCCTTGAGGGATTTCTCAGAGCTTTCTGCCTCTGTCCTTGCAGGTGCTGCTTGCTTGTCCTCGGCTGAACCGCTGTCACTCCTGGGCCCCCACAGTTGATGTCCACAATAAAATGATCTTTTCTCTCTTCTGATCTTCTGGAGTGGGGAGCTGTTGTTTTGTGATGAATCCTCGGGGAGGAGTTTGGGATCGTCCCTTGTCCCAGCATCCTTTCCAGCAGGCATCGGGGCTGAGTTGGGCTGCTTTGGGAGAGAAAGCAAAGCACAGGGGCACGCAGGAGGGTGGAGGTTGGAAGGGAGGCACCTGTGGAGGTCATCTGCTCCAACATCGGCTCAAGCAGGCTGCCCTAGAGCAGGCTGCCCAGGACCGTGTCCTGGTGAGTTTTGGCTATCTCCTGGGAGCAGCGCCATGAGGTCAGAGCGAGGGCAAGACGTAGGCAGGGCACGGTGGCCAGGAAGGGCTAAAGGTCCTTATGCAGCCACCGTGCCCTGCAGCCTGCTGTCCCCTGCAGCCATCCTCCTTGCACACTGATTGCTGGGCAGTTTCCTCACCCCCCCCAACTCACGGCAGCGGCAGAGATGAACTGCCACGCTGGGTGCTCTAAATGCGTCAGCTCACCCAAAAAGCTTTGGAAGCGCCTCCAACAGCGGTGGGACTGCTGAGGCTTTCGTGCATGCCGCTGTGCTCCAGGGGACGCCCGCACCCTGACGGAGGAGGAAGGATGAGCACTCTCGCCGTCGGGAGGTGCCTGTTTTGCTCACAGGTTGTTGTGGTTTAACCCTGGCCGGCAGCTCAGCACCACACAGCCGCCGGCTCAGTCCTCCGCAGCGGGATGCAGGGGGGAGAATCGGAAGGGTAAAAGGGAGAAAACTCGAGGGTTCCTGTAAAGACAGCTTTAGAATTAAAAAAAAAAACTTGTAAGGAGAAAACCCCAACAAAGAAGAAAGAGAGGAAGATACAGCCCAAGAAAAACAAGCGATGCAAAAGAAAGCAGTTGCTGAGCAGCAACCGAGCGATGCCCAGCCAGTCCCCGAGCGAGGGCAGCCCCCGCCAACCTCCGTCCCCTGCCCCGTTTTGCTGCTGAGCACGGCGTCGTATGGTGTGGGATATCCCTTTGGTGACTTGGGGTCAGCTGTCCCCGCTGTGTCCCCTCCCAGCGTCTTGTGCACCCCCAGCCTGCTCGCTGGCGGGGCAGCCTGAGGAGCACAAAAGCCCTTGGCGCTGTGCAAGCACTGCTCAGCACTAACTCCCACGTGCCTGGCTTATCAAGGCTGTTTTCAGCACAGGTGCAAAACGGAGCCCCTGACAAGCTCCTCTGAAGAAAGGCACCGATGAAGCTCATCAGAGGGTGACACTTTGGGACGTCTGCTGCTCCCTCTTGAACCTCTCCTGGCCTTCACTCGGCCGTGGCAGCACTTGCGGCTGCTCTAGGTTCTGCCAGTCCTCCTGGGGCATGACGGTGCTAGCAAGAGCAGCCTTGAGAAGCCCCAGGCTCTGGAGACGTGGGGGAAAGGCAAGGCTGGAGCAAAGAAGAGGTCCCCTTAGTGCAAGAGGATGCGGTCAGATCAGGTGGCAGAGGATGAGATGAGGTAACACCTAGAGCAAAGCGGAGATGCGCAAGTCCCTGATGGGCCCTGCTGGGGTGCACCCTCAAGTGCTGAGGCAGCTGGCAGCTGGCCTTGCGAGGCCACTCCAAAAGGGAGATGTGCCTGAGGACTGGAAGAAAGCACAGAGCACGTGGGCTGAGGAGCGGCGCAGCGGAAGGAAAACTGGCTGAGCGGCTGGGCCCGGAGGGCGGTGAGCAGTGGCACCAAGTCCAGCTGGAGGCCGGGAAGCAGCGGTGAAGCCCAAGGCAAGGGGCATTGCCAGCAGGCGGAGGGAGGTGGTCCTCCCCTCCGTTGCGTCCTGCTCTGGGCTCCCCAGTGCAAGACAGGCATGGCCATACTGGAGAGAACCCCCAGCCCAGTGCCCCCCAGTGGCCCCTCCCACTTTCCGTTGGGCTCGGAACCTTGGTCAGCTGGAGCCAACAGCCCCCAGAGCCGGCAGGACGGAGCTGTGCTGGCACGGAGCAGCGCTGGGAGGAGGCAGGGCCTGGCCGAGCAGCACCGAGCCGGCACCGGGGCCAGCACCCCGCTTCCCATCCTCGCTGTCGCCGGCTGAGCCGCGTGCTTGGTGCACGGCGAGGGTCCTCCTGTCCCGGGCGGGATGGGCCAGGCCAACTGCTGCTGTGGCTCCAGGTGGGCTCCCCGCGGCTCGGGGACACGCGGGCACGGCCAGGCCCCACACCGACGACGGCCTTCCTCATGCCCGCCGCTCTCTGCTCTGCAGGGAGGCTCTCAGCGAGGCCGAGGCGGTGCTGAGCGCGGACGTGCGGCTGACCCGGGGCCGCAAGAGGAGCGAGAGGCGCCTTCTCCTCCTCCAGGAGGAAGTGGTGGTCGCCAAGTTGCAGTAAGAGCCTCGGCGCCCAGCTGCCTTTCCCCCAGCCCTGGCCCTGGCACCAGGGCAGGGACGCCCTGGCCCCAGCCCCAGGCCCGCGACACCCTGGCCCCAGCCCCAGGCCCCGCGACCTTGCTGCTGGATGCACCACCGTGCGTCCCGAGGGCAGGTGGGGCACAGCGCCCTGCCCGCGGGGACCCCAAGGAGCCCAGCTCCAGCCCACTGCCTGCCTCTCCTCTCTGCAGATGTGGCACCACCCTGCGCCCACAGCTCCGCCTGGCCCTGGACCAGCTGTGGGTGCTGAGCGGCGGGAAGGAGGCAGCGGGGGAGGAAGAGGAGCAAGGCAGTGATGAGGACAGGACCTCCCTCATCTTCGTCTGGCCCACTGGCTCCTGCATTGCCACTTTTGGGTGAGTCGTGGTGCCCCGTGCCATGGCCGGGCAGGAGAGGTTCCCAGGCTCGCCCACACCGTCCTGGGAATGGCCTCTGCCCTCCGTGCAGAGCCTGGGCAGGGAGCAGGCAGCACGCCGGCAGGGAGGGAGGGGGCACTTGCACGTCCTGCCTGCCCTGGTCCCCTTTTGGTCCCCAGAAGGGAAGGGCAAAAGCAGCTGCTCTGGCAGGACAGAGGGAGGCAGGGCTTGGGCGGCGCCTCTGTCCTGCCCCACGGGGCTTCGTCCTGCCCCTGGGTCCTTCCCCCGCGGCAGCGCTGTGCAGGGCCCGCTCTGCCCGCAGGCTGGGGGGCAGTGGGGCCTGACGCCCTCTCTCCTCTCTTTCTGCAGCTCCCGGGCCCTGAAGGAGCTGTGGCTGGGCACACTGCTGGGGTAAGCCGGGCGGATGCTCCGGGCGCAGGCGGACGGGAGAGGTGCCCCCGCGGCTGCGGGCAGCTCTTGGGCAGAGCTGCCTGACAAGAGAGAAGAGGCGGCTTGCGGCTCAGCCAGCTCTCTCCCTGTCCCTTCCCGGTGCCCAGGACACCAGAAGGAGGCAAGAGAGCCCGAGTCACCCGTCTGCCGTCGCTCACACTCCTCGAGAAGGAGCTGCGGTGCCGCCATGCCGTGAGTGTCTCTCTCTGGTGTGGGCTTGGTCCCCGAGCACTGGTCCTGCAGCTGAGCAGCAGAGGCATCGCTGCTCACCTTCTTGCCCTCCTTCTCTCTTGCCCAGTGGAGGACGTTCAGCACCAGGAGCCTGGAGAGGCTGATGAAGGGCCAGGCAGAGGTGAGAACGGCTGCCTTTTGCCCGCCTCTGGCTGTGCCGGGGTGCCGGGGACGTGCGGCGAGTGGGGTGAGCTTGTGCGGGAGGGAGGGAGGGAGGGAGGGAGGGAGGGTCCCGTGGTGCCACTTGGGGAGCGGAGAGGGTTGGGGAGCCACCAGGAACGCCGGCACGTCCTCGCTGGCAGCGCTGGGAGGAAAGCTGCCGTGCGGGGCAGAGAGCCCGGGAGGGCCGAGGGTCCAAGCTCTGCCACGCGCAGGCTGCTGGTGCCGGCTGGCAGCTCGCCGGTGGCCCTTTCTGCTGCGGGGCTGCTCTCTTAAGCGCAGCCTGGTTCTTGCAGGCTGATGCCAAGCGAGGGCCTCCGAGGGTCTCGTCTAGCACCGGCGGGGGACTTTGCCGCTCAGCAGGTGAGTTTTGGAAAGAAAGGCAACCTCCTGCAAGCGGTTGAGCTGTGCTCACTTGTCCCTTGAGTGTCACCATGCAGGTTGGGCAGCCCAAGGGAGGAGGTCACCTGCAGGAGGAAGGACACCCGCTGGGCAGCGGCCGCTGCATGTGGTTCTGCGGGGACACGGAGCCTCTGCTGCTGCTGCCCACAGCTTCGAGGAGGGCTGGGCCAGGCTCTCCCAGTGGCACACCGGCTCTCAGGAGCCTCCCAGCTGGAGCCGCTGAGCCCGAGCCGCGGTCCCAGCTGCTGGCTCCCTGCCCATCCTGCCGCACCGCTCAGCACCGCGCTGCGGGCAGGGCAGGGCAGGGCAGGCTCCGGGAGCGCTGGCCTGGCGGTCTCCATTGACGGGCTCTTGCCCTCTTTTCCTTTGCAGCAGGAGGGAGCAGCAGCAGGAGGAGGAGGGGGCTGCCCTGGCCCTTTGCTCTGTGGCGGAGCCCGGCCGCTGCCCAAGCGCCAGGGCAGTCGGGCTCCGGCTGCAGCAGGCCGCTCTTTGGGCAGCCCCTGGCAGCCCTCTGCGGAGAGGACGGCACGCTGCCCCGGCCCCTCCAGGTAAGCCAGCCTGCGCAGGGGGGCCCCAGCCCTCCAGAGGCTCCGGAGAGGCGGTGGCTGTCCCCAGGAGCTCCAAGGAGGGTGGCTTGGGCTCTTCACCCCCAGCAAGGAGCGCGGTGTGCGCCAGCGCAGCGGCCACCGCTGTTGGAAGGCAGCTCCTCAGCCGAGCAACTGTCCTCCTGCCTCTGCTGCAGGAGCTGCTGGCCGTCCTGCAGCAGGAAGGGCCGTCGACGGAGGGCATATTCCGCAGAGCTGCCAGCGGGACAGCCGTTCGGGAGCTGAAGGAGGCCCTGGACTGCGGCGCAGACGTCGACCTTGGAAGCCAGCCTGCGCTGCTGCTGGCCGTCGTCTTGAAGGTGAGCGCTTCTGACCTGCAGCTGGAGGAGCTGCTGGCTGGCCTGGAGTGCTCAAAGGCTCACGCGGAGCCCTTGGCATTGCAGGACTTCCTGCGAAGCATCCCCTCCAAGCTCCTCGCGAACAACCTCTACGAGGACTGGATGGCAGCGATGCAGAAGAGCAGCAAGGAGGAGAAGATCTCAGAGCTGAAAGCGTAAGTTGGGGGTGCAGGCTGCCCGTGGAGCGGGAGCCCTGACCGCTGGCTGAGAGCACCTGGAAAGCTGCGCAGCACAGCCGCTGGCTCCCGCCTGCCTTGGGCAAGCCTGGGGGACGGCTGTGGGCAACCTCGGCTTTCTTAACGTTGTGTTCCTGTTGCCTCAGGGTGGCCGAGAAGTTGCCCGCGCCCAACCTCCTCCTCCTGAAGCGGCTGCTGTCCCTGCTCCAGCACATCGGCCGCACCGCAGCCACCAGCAGGATGACCTGCAGCAACCTGGCCATCTGCGTTGGGCCGAACCTGCTGAGCCCGCCCAACGAGGAGCTGCTTCCACTGCCGGCCATGCTGGAGGTGACTGACAAGGTACGCCGTATGGAGCAGCCGGCGGCAGCCTTCCCGGCCCGTCAGAGCCTGGCTGCTCAGAGCTCTCTCTCTGCGTGCCTCCTCCCTTGCGCAAATGCTGCTGGGCTGGCTGCCTGGAAGAGCAGCCCCAGAGCCACAGTCTTCTGTGCAGTGCAGAAGCAAGGCTGAGGAGCGGGAGAGGCTGCTCGGTGCACTTGCAGGCAGCAGGGTTGAGGCCAAGGCTTTGATGTGTGCAGGTGAAGGTGCTGGTGGAGTTCATGGTGGAGAACTGCAGGGAGCTCTTTGGGGAGGAGACAAGGGAGCTTTCCCGCCCAGCAGCCGAGGAGTCGCCAGCCCCCACGGAGAGATGCGGACGTAAGAGGAGGGACGGAGGGCTGTCGCAGCTGGGGCTAGGGCCACCAGAAACCTCAGCGTCGTTTCTGGTGGGGCTGGGCAGCGAGTGTTGTCCTCGCCGCTCCGCTTGTCCTGTGGCCTCTCTTTGGCCGCTGCCTCTCGCGGCATGAACGCTCGGCTCTGCAAGATGAGCTGAAGCCTGCTGAAAACTGAAGCGCTAGGGCTTCGGGTGGGTTTTGCTTTAGCTGTCGTTCACCTCCACGCAGTCCCTTGGCTGCTCTTTCTTTCCAGATCTGCGTTTGGAAGAGCAAAGTGGCCCTGCACTCACAGCAGACACCGAGCACCGGGCAGAAGCCTTGCTGCACGCCCCCCCCTCTCTGCCCGGTGTCCTCGAAGGAGCTGGGGGAGATACGGTGGCGGAGTCTGAAACGAGAGAGGTATGGCCGGTCCCCAAACACTGTGGCAGCGCGTCTGGTGCAGGAGGGCACTTTCTGGTGAGGCCAAGTCGCTGCTGTGCCTCTGCCTGGCAGCAGAGCTGGGGTGTGTTTGGGTTATTGCTCCACCCCCTGCAACGATACATAGTAAGGAAACCTGGCAAGGTTGTTTCTCAAATGCACTAGGCATGCGCTTCATCCAACAGAATACCTCCAAAACACCTTGAAAAAGAGGGAGGGGAGCAGCTGGCAGCTTCAGAGGGGTTTTGCTCAGGTGCCACTTTGTCAGAGCTTCACCAAGTCTATGGTGGGGGAGCGGGGGGACTGTGCAAAATGTGGCTGATGCAAAGCAGCCAAGGGGCTGTCTTCTGGAGAGCTGAGGTAGCAATTGTGCAAGCAGTCGCTTGCGACTCCAGGTCGTCTCTTGCCACCTGCCAGCTCCGGCATTTCTGTTGTAGGCACCTCCAGCTTTGCCTCCAAGCCCCCCCGAGAGCGCGGCAGACTCCCTGGGGCGCCCAGAAGAACCGGCGAGCCTTGCAGAGGACAGAAGGTAAAACGAGCTCGCTGTGCTTCAAACGGGAACTGGCTCCAGTGGATGGTGGCTTTCCCTCTCTAATAGCAGTGTGGGATGGAAAGGTTTGCAGGCTCTCGCCAGGACAAGGCGGAAAAGGGAAAGCGAAAGAGAAAGCAGGCCTGGGGAGAGGAGAGGGAAAGCTGCGCGCAAAAGAAGAGGAGGCAGAGAGAAAGCGTTTCTGGGGCTGGACCAGGGAAAAGATGCAGGAAGGTGCAGCAGGTCAGGAAGGCCAGGTGTGTAGCAGGCTCTGCTGCCCGTCTTCCCAACTCTCGACACTGCTCTAAGTCAGTCCCAGTCGCTGGCGAGGGGCGGTGCCGCGCCGGGTTTGGGAATAACTCCATGGCAGGTGCCCAGGGGCTCCCGATGGAGCCCTGCTGCGTGGCACAGGGGCACTGTGTGTCTCTGCACACGCACAGGTCTCTGAGGGCGTTACCCACGGGGAGAAGGCGCCAGAGCCAGCGCGGAGCCAATGCCAGCAGTAGCGCTCTCTTCTGGGCCATCAACAATTCCTCCTAAAGGGAGTTCCCCAAAGAGAGGGCAACAAAATGCTGCCTCTTCCTGCCTTGAGGGATTTCTCAGAGCTTTCTGCCTCTGTCCTTGCAGGTGCTGCTTGCTTGTCCTCGGCTGAACCGCTGTCACTCCTGGGCCCCCACAGTTGATGTCCACAATAAAATGATCTTTTCTCTCTTCTGATCTTCTGGAGTGGGGAGCTGTTGTTTTGTGATGAATCCTCGGGGAGGAGTTTGGGATCGTCCCTTGTCCCAGCATCCTTTCCAGCAGGCATCGGGGCTGAGTTGGGCTGCTTTGGGAGAGAAAGCAAAGCACAGGGGCACGCAGGAGGGTGGAGGTTGGAAGGGAGGCACCTGTGGAGGTCATCTGCTCCAACATCGGCTCAAGCAGGCTGCCCTAGAGCAGGCTGCCCAGGACCGTGTCCTGGTGAGTTTTGGCTATCTCCTGGGAGCAGCGCCATGAGGTCAGAGCGAGGGCAAGACGTAGGCAGGGCACGGTGGCCAGGAAGGGCTAAAGGTCCTTATGCAGCCACCGTCGCCTGCAGCCTGCTGTCCCCTGCAGCCATCCTCCTTGCACACTGATTGCTGGGCAGTTTCCTCACCCCCCCCCAACTCACGGCAGCGGCAGAGATGAACTGCCACGCTGGGTGCTCTAAATGCGTCAGCTCACCCAAAAAGCTTTGGAAGCGCCTCCAACAGCGGTGGGACTGCTGAGGCTTTCGTGCATGCCGCTGTGCTCCAGGGGACGCCCGCACCCTGACGGAGGAGGAAGGATGAGCACTCTCGCCGTCGGGAGGTGCCTGTTTTGCTCACAGGTTGTTGTGGTTTAACCCTGGCCGGCAGCTCAGCACCACACAGCCGCCGGCTCAGTCCTCCGCAGCGGGATGCAGGGGGGAGAATCGGAAGGGTAAAAGGGAGAAAACTCGAGGGTTCCTGTAAAGACAGCTTTAGAATTAAAAAAAAAAAACTTGTAAGGAGAAAACCCCAACAAAGAAGAAAGAGAGGAAGATACAGCCCAAGAAAAACAAGCGATGCAAAAGAAAGCAGTTGCTGAGCAGCAACCGAGCGATGCCCAGCCAGTCCCCGAGCGAGGGCAGCCCCCGCCAACCTCCGTCCCCTGCCCCGTTTTGCTGCTGAGCACGGCGTCGTATGGTGTGGGATATCCCTTTGGTGACTTGGGGTCAGCTGTCCCCGCTGTGTCCCCTCCCAGCGTCTTGTGCACCCCCAGCCTGCTCGCTGGCGGGGCAGCCTGAGGAGCACAAAAGCCCTTGGCGCTGTGCAAGCACTGCTCAGCACTAACTCCCACGTGCCTGGCTTATCAAGGCTGTTTTCAGCACAGGTGCAAAACGGAGCCCCTGACAAGCTCCTCTGAAGAAAGGCACCGATGAAGCTCATCAGAGGGTGACACTTTGGGACGTCTGCTGCTCCCTCTTGAACCTCTCCTGGCCTTCACTCGGCCGTGGCAGCACTTGCGGCTGCTCTAGGTTCTGCCAGTCCTCCTGGGGCATGACGGTGCTAGCAAGAGCAGCCTTGAGAAGCCCCAGGCTCTGGAGACGTGGGGGAAAGGCAAGGCTGGAGCAAAGAAGAGGTCCCCTTAGTGCAAGAGGATGCGGTCAGATCAGGTGGCAGAGGATGAGATGAGGTAACACCTAGAGCAAAGCGGAGATGCGCAAGTCCCTGATGGGCCCTGCTGGGGTGCACCCTCAAGTGCTGAGGCAGCTGGCAGCTGGCCTTGCGAGGCCACTCCAAAAGGGAGATGTGCCTGAGGACTGGAAGAAAGCACAGAGCACGTGGGCTGAGGAGCGGCGCAGCGGAAGGAAAACTGGCTGAGCGGCTGGGCCCGGAGGGCGGTGAGCAGTGGCACCAAGTCCAGCTGGAGGCCGGGAAGCAGCGGTGAAGCCCAAGGCAAGGGGCATTGCCAGCAGGCGGAGGGAGGTGGTCCTCCCCCTCCGTTGCGTCCTGCTCTGGGCTCCCCAGTGCAAGACAGGCATGGCCATACTGGAGAGAACCCCCAGCCCAGTGCCCCCCCAGTGGCCCCTCCCACTTTCCGTTGGGCTCGGAACCTTGGTCAGCTGGAGCCAACAGCCCCCAGAGCCGGCAGGACGGAGCTGTGCTGGCACGGAGCAGCGCTGGGAGGAGGCAGGGCCTGGCCGAGCAGCACCGAGCCGGCACCGGGGCCAGCACCCCGCTTCCCATCCTCGCTGTCGCCGGCTGAGCCGCGTGCTTGGTGCACAGCGAGGGTCCTCCTGTCCCGGGCGGGATGGGCCAGGCCAACTGCTGCTGTGGCTCCAGGTGGGCTCCCCCCGCGGCTCGGGGACACGCGGGCACGGCCAGGCCCCACACCGACGGCCTTCCTCATGCCCGCCGCTCTCTGCTCTGCAGGGAGGCTCTCAGCGAGGCCGAGGCGGTGCTGAGCGCGGACGTGCGGCTGACCCGGGGCCGCAAGAGGAGCGAGAGGCGCCTTCTCCTCCTCCAGGAGGAAGTGGTGGTCGCCAAGTTGCAGTAAGAGCCTCGGTGCCCAGCTGCCTTTCCCCCAGCCCTGGCCCTGGCACCAGGGCAGGGACGCCCTGGCCCCAGCCCCAGGCCCCGCGACCTTGCTGCTGGATGCACCACCGTGCGTCCCGAGGGCAGGTGGGGCACAGCGCCCTGCCCGCGGGGACCCCAAGGAGCCCAGCTCCAGCCCACTGCCTGCCTCTCCTCTCTGCAGATGTGGCACCACCCTGCGCCCACAGCTCCGCCTGGCCCTGGACCAGCTGTGGGTGCTGAGCGGCGGGAAGGAGGCAGCGGGGGAGGAAGAGGAGCAAGGCAGTGATGAGGACAGGACCTCCCTCATCTTCGTCTGGCCCACTGGCTCCTGCATTGCCACTTTTGGGTGAGTCGTGGTGCCCCGTGCCATGGCCGGGCAGGAGAGGTTCCCAGGCTCGCCCACACCGTCCTGGGAATGGCCTCTGCCCTCCGTGCAGAGCCTGGGCAGGGAGCAGGCAGCACGCCGGCAGGGAGGGAGGGGGCACTTGCACGTCCTGCCTGCCCTGGTCCCCTTTTGGTCCCCAGAAGGGAAGGGCAAAAGCAGCTGCTCTGGCAGGACAGAGGGAGGCAGGGCTTGGGCGGCGCCTCTGTCCTGCCCCACGGGGCTTCGTCCTGCCCCTGGGTCCTTCCCCCGCGGCAGCGCTGTGCAGGGCCCGCTCTGCCCGCAGGCTGGGGGGCAGTGGGGCCTGACGCCCTCTCTCCTCTCTTTCTGCAGCTCCCGGGCCCTGAAGGAGCTGTGGCTGGGCACACTGCTGGGGTAAGCCGGGCGGATGCTCCGGGCGCAGGCGGACGGGAGAGGTGCCCCCGCGGCTGCGGGCAGCTCTTGGGCAGAGCTGCCTGACAAGAGAGAAGAGGCGGCTTGCGGCTCAGCCAGCTCTCTCCCTGTCCCTTCCCGGTGCCCAGGACACCAGAAGGAGGCAAGAGAGCCCGAGTCACCCGTCTGCCGTCGCTCACACTCCTCGAGAAGGAGCTGCGGTGCCGCCATGCCGTGAGTGTCTCTCTCTGGTGTGGGCTTGGTCCCCGAGCACTGGTCCTGCAGCTGAGCAGCAGAGGCATCGCTGCTCACCTTCTTGCCCTCCTTCTCTCTTGCCCAGTGGAGGACGTTCAGCACCAGGAGCCTGGAGAGGCTGATGAAGGGCCAGGCAGAGGTGAGAACGGCTGCCTTTTGCCCGCCTCTGGCTGTGCCGGGGTGCCGGGGACGTGCGGCGAGTGGGGTGAGCTTGTGCGGGAGGGAGGGAGGGAGGGAGGGAGGGTCCCGTGGTGCCACTTGGGGAGCGGAGAGGGTTGGGGAGCCACCAGGAACGCCGGCACGTCCTCGCTGGCAGCGCTGGGAGGAAAGCTGCCGTGCGGGGCAGAGAGCCCGGGAGGGCCGAGGGTCCAAGCTCTGCCACGCGCAGGCTGCTGGTGCCGGCTGGCAGCTCGCCGGTGGCCCTTTCTGCTGCGGGGCTGCTCTCTTAAGCGCAGCCTGGTTCTTGCAGGCTGATGCCAAGCGAGGGCCTCCGAGGGTCTCGTCTAGCACCGGCGGGGGACTTTGCCGCTCAGCAGGTGAGTTTTGGAAAGAAAGGCAACCTCCTGCAAGCGGTTGAGCTGTGCTCACTTGTCCCTTGAGTGTCACCATGCAGGTTGGGCAGCCCAAGGGAGGAGGTCACCTGCAGGAGGAAGGACACCCGCTGGGCAGCGGCCGCTGCATGTGGTTCTGCGGGGACACGGAGCCTCTGCTGCTGCTGCCCACAGCTTCGAGGAGGGCTGGGCCAGGCTCTCCCAGTGGCACACCGGCTCTCAGGAGCCTCCCAGCTGGAGCCGCTGAGCCCGAGCCGCGGTCCCAGCTGCTGGCTCCCTGCCCATCCTGCCGCACCGCTCAGCACCGCGCTGCGGGCAGGGCAGGGCAGGGCAGGCTCCGGGAGCGCTGGCCTGGCGGTCTCCATTGACGGGCTCTTGCCCTCTTTTCCTTTGCAGCAGGAGGGAGCAGCAGCAGGAGGAGGAGGGGGCTGCCCTGGCCCTTTGCTCTGTGGCGGAGCCCGGCCGCTGCCCAAGCGCCAGGGCAGTCGGGCTCCGGCTGCAGCAGGCCGCTCTTTGGGCAGCCCCTGGCAGCCCTCTGCGGAGAGGACGGCACGCTGCCCCGGCCCCTCCAGGTAAGCCAGCCTGCGCAGGGGGGCCCCAGCCCTCCAGAGGCTCCGGAGAGGCGGTGGCTGTCCCCAGGAGCTCCAAGGAGGGTGGCTTGGGCTCTTCACCCCCAGCAAGGAGCGCGGTGTGCGCCAGCGCAGCGGCCACCGCTGTTGGAAGGCAGCTCCTCAGCCGAGCAACTGTCCTCCTGCCTCTGCTGCAGGAGCTGCTGGCCGTCCTGCAGCAGGAAGGGCCGTCGACGGAGGGCATATTCCGCAGAGCTGCCAGCGGGACAGCCGTTCGGGAGCTGAAGGAGGCCCTGGACTGCGGCGCAGACGTCGACCTTGGAAGCCAGCCTGCGCTGCTGCTGGCCGTCGTCTTGAAGGTGAGCGCTTCTGACCTGCAGCTGGAGGAGCTGCTGGCTGGCCTGGAGTGCTCAAAGGCTCACGCGGAGCCCTTGGCATTGCAGGACTTCCTGCGAAGCATCCCCTCCAAGCTCCTCGCGAACAACCTCTACGAGGACTGGATGGCAGCGATGCAGAAGAGCAGCAAGGAGGAGAAGATCTCAGAGCTGAAAGCGTAAGTGGGGAGCAGGCTGCCCGTGGAGCGGGAGCCCTGACCGCTGGCTGAGAGCACCTGGAAAGCTGCGCAGCACAGCCGCTGGCTCCCGCCTGCCTTGGGCAAGCCTGGGGGACGGCTGTGGGCAACCTCGGCTTTCTTAACGTTGTGTTCCTGTTGCCTCAGGGTGGCCGAGAAGTTGCCCGCGCCCAACCTCCTCCTCCTGAAGCGGCTGCTGTCCCTGCTCCAGCACATCGGCCGCACCGCAGCCACCAGCAGGATGACCTGCAGCAACCTGGCCATCTGCGTTGGGCCGAACCTGCTGAGCCCGCCCAACGAGGAGCTGCTTCCACTGCCGGCCATGCTGGAGGTGACTGACAAGGTACGCCGTATGGAGCAGCCGGCGGCAGCCTTCCCGGCCCGTCAGAGCCTGGCTGCTCAGAGCTCTCTCTCTGCGTGCCTCCTCCCTTGCGCAAATGCTGCTGGGCTGGCTGCCTGGAAGAGCAGCCCCAGAGCCACAGTCTTCTGTGCAGTGCAGAAGCAAGGCTGAGGAGCGGGAGAGGCTGCTCGGTGCACTTGCAGGCAGCAGGGTTGAGGCCAAGGCTTTGATGTGTGCAGGTGAAGGTGCTGGTGGAGTTCATGGTGGAGAACTGCAGGGAGCTCTTTGGGGAGGAGACAAGGGAGCTTTCCCGCCCAGCAGCCGAGGAGTCGCCAGCCCCCACGGAGAGATGCGGACGTAAGAGGAGGGACGGAGGGCTGTCGCAGCTGGGGCTAGGGCCACCAGAAACCTCAGCGTCGTTTCTGGTGGGGCTGGGCAGCGAGTGCTGTCCTCGCCGCTCCGCTTGTCCTGTGGCCTCTCTTTGGCCGCTGCCTCTCGCGGCATGAACGCTCGGCTCTGCAAGATGAGCTGAAGCCTGCTGAAAACTGAAGCGCTAGGGCTTCGGGTGGGTTTTGCTTTAGCTGTCGTTCACCTCCACGCAGTCCCTTGGCTGCTCTTTCTTTCCAGATCTGCGTTTGGAAGAGCAAAGTGGCCCTGCACTCACAGCAGACACCGAGCACCGGGCAGAAGCCTTGCTGCACGCCCCCCCCTCTCTGCCCGGTGTCCTCGAAGGAGCTGGGGGAGATACGGTGGCGGAGTCTGAAACGAGAGAGGTATGGCCGGTCCCCAAACACTGTGGCAGCGCGTCTGGTGCAGGAGGGCACTTTCTGGTGAGGCCAAGTCGCTGCTGTGCCTCTGCCTGGCAGCAGAGCTGGGGTGTGTTTGGGTTATTGCTCCACCCCCTGCAGCGATACATAGTAAGGAAACCTGGCAAGGTTGTTTCTCAAATGCACTAGGCATGGCTTCATCCAACAGAATACCTCCAAAACACCTTGAAAAAGAGGGAGGGGAGCAGCTGGCAGCTTCAGAGGGGTTTTGCTCAGGTGCCACTTTGTCAGAGCTTCACCAAGTCTATGGTGGGGGAGCGGGGGGACTGTGCAAAATGTGGCTGATGCAAAGCAGCCAAGGGGCTGTCTTCTGGAGAGCTGAGGTAGCAATTGTGCAAGCAGTCGCTTGCGACTCCAGGTCGTCTCTTGCCACCTGCCAGCTCCGGCATTTCTGTTGTAGGCACCTCCAGCTTTGCCTCCAAGCCCCCCCGAGAGCGCGGCAGACTCCCTGGGGCGCCCAGAAGAACCGGCGAGCCTTGCAGAGGACAGAAGGTAAAACGAGCTCGCTGTGCTTCAAACGGGAACTGGCTCCAGTGGATGGTGGCTTTCCCTCTCTAATAGCAGTGTGGGATGGAAAGGTTTGCAGGCTCTCGCCAGGACAAGGCGGAAAAGGGAAAGCGAAAGAGAAAGCAGGCCTGGGGAGAGGAGAGGGAAAGCTGCGCGCAAAAGAAGAGGAGGCAGAGAGAAAGCGTTTCTGGGGCTGGACCAGGGAAAAGATGCAGGAAGGTGCAGCAGGTCAGGAAGGCCAGGTGTGTAGCAGGCTCTGCTGCCCGTCTTCCCAACTCTCGACACTGCTCTAAGTCAGTCCCAGTCGCTGGCGAGGGGCGGTGCCGCGCCGGGTTTGGGAATAACTCCATGGCAGGTGCCCAGGGGCTCCCGATGGAGCCCTGCTGCGTGGCACAGGGGCACTGTGTGTCTCTGCACACGCACAGGTCTCTGAGGGCGTTACCCACGGGGAGAAGGCGCCAGAGCCAGCGCGGAGCCAATGCCAGCAGTAGCGCTCTCTTCTGGGCCATCAACAATTCCTCCTAAAGGGAGTTCCCCAAAGAGAGGGCAACAAAATGCTGCCTCTTCCTGCCTTGAGGGATTTCTCAGAGCTTTCTGCCTCTGTCCTTGCAGGTGCTGCTTGCTTGTCCTCGGCTGAACCGCTGTCACTCCTGGGCCCCCACAGTTGATGTCCACAATAAAATGATCTTTTCTCTCTTCTGATCTTCTGGAGTGGGGAGCTGTTGTTTTGTGATGAATCCTCGGGGAGGAGTTTGGGATCGTCCCTTGTCCCAGCATCCTTTCCAGCAGGCATCGGGGCTGAGTTCAGGTTGTTTAGGAGTCAAACCCAGCATATCCACACAGGACTGTGGAGGCGGGATGGGACCTCTGTAAATGTGACTTTTCCATTCAGGTCCTGCTCAGAGTTTGGGTAATACTCAGGTTGTGCTAAGGCCTGACGTATGCTGGGAGCAGCACCATGAGGTCAGAGCGAGGGCAAGACGTAGGCAGGGCACGGAGGACAGGAAGGGCTAAAGGTCCTTATGCAGCCACGGTCAGCTACAGCTTGCTGTCCCCTGGGGCTGTCATCCTGGTGTACTGACTGTCGGGCTGTTTCTTCAGAATCCCCTCACTCATGGCAATGGTATAAACCTAACTTCTGTGCTGGCAATACAAATACTCCCATCAAATGATGCACCCCCTATTGATCACACAGAGCTGCAACAGGAAGATTTCATTGAGTTTGCACAGAACGGCTCAACTAAATGTTCTGTTGTCTACAGAAATGTCATTTTAAAAAGGAGATTAAAAAACCCTGGCTCTTGGGAACTGCACTAGATTCTTTTTCCTTGACAGGAACGGTAATGCTCTACACTTGAAGTAAACCACTGTCAGGGTGCACTTAATTGTTAATTGTCCCAGACACTGGCAATAAGAAATGAAGCACTGTAAACATCACTCCTTTCCTGCCTTTGAGAACTTACAGTCAAATTCAGACATGGCAAGGGGAAAAAAGTATATAACAGAAGCAGAGCTATGAGGGTGCTGAGAGTTGCGGACCTCAAAACTCCAGGCTTGTGCTTTTGCAGAGCCGCTCAAGCTAGTGCCGAGTGAATACGAAATACTGGTGTTCTGATTTTCTGTCATTTCATAGCCATCATGCATTTCATACGAGGGGCTTCAAAAACAAGGGGCCAGGGAGAGTGTCTCTGGCATGAAGGTGGAGAATTGACGTGTGAATACAGCTTCCCCTTGAGAAAGAAAAAATGACTGTTGCCCACGGCAAGCAATCAGGAGGATGCATCTGGTACATTATTAGGAGATGGGTACATGGGATAAAATGAGACTAGATATATGTGAGACTTTGTGTAAGGTAGAGAACCCAGTGGTAGGTGGAGCAGTTGCAAAGGGAGACCTTCAGAGCAGCATTTTGCACAAAGTTACGTGTGAAGACAAGGAGAAATGGGGACAGGGTTGATTTTCTGATATATCCAAGGTTTTTGGGTTCTTTTTGCTCTTCAACACCTGCAGGTCTGCTGAAACCTCTGTGTCTGAACATGGAGAGATTTTCATTGAAATGCTGTATACCTTTGAAGGCAACCCAAAACATAGCCTTACACTTACAGATCTGGTACAAAGCACAGAAAAAACAGAGTTTGAGAATGGCCATAGTAACCAGACAAGATACAAAGAGTTTCTAAATCCCAGTAGCCCAATGGATAATAATGCTGGAGGGGAGTTCATGCTGTAATTTGTATTCAAAGCCTGAACGCTACAGAGAGACCATTTCTTGCACCTGGAATTCAGAACAGGCCCACTATAAAGATATGACTGGAAGTTAACAAATAGATGTGATCTCTTATCACCTTAATATTTGAGATGAGTCAGTTCAAGGTTTAATTTTCTCCAAATAATATAGAGCAAGCTACAGGAGGAAGTGAAAATTGCGAAAATGAGTAAGGAAAGATTGTTCGCTCTTCCTTATAACACAGAAATTAGTGGGCAACACATGAAATTATTAATCACAATAAATGAAAGGAAGAACATCTGCACACAATACATAATTAAATTGTGCACCTCCTTGCCACAGGATGTTTTGGATATCTCAAGTATGAATGGGCTGAAGAAGCAATTAGGCAGAATCAGGGAAGGAAAGTCTCTCATGGGCCATTAAGCTCTGGGAAGCAGGAACAGCCTCCAGAAATCCCTGAACTAGTGACTGCCAGTAGATAGAGGGTACAGCAGGGGAAGGAGCATGCTATGCTTATCCCATTTCTTATGCTTTTTTCCTACTCATCTTTCACTGTTCAGACTCAGAGATAGGATGCTGAGCTAAACGAACCTTTGGTATGACCCCGTGTGGCTATTCTCATGAATTATACAAGACACAGTTCCATACGTGCTATGGATACAATTCACATTCACACAGAGCACCAGCTTATGGCCTTGCAAATTCTGCTGAATATTTACAGTGAGAATTTAAGCAGAACCTAAGTGGCTGAGTTCATGCATTCACATGATCCCGTTTCACCCTATCTGAAATTACATACTGCCTCTTCTGCGACTGGTTTTTGGCTTGGGTGCAATTTGATATGCAATTAGTCAAACATCCTCCCCTGCGATATCTGTCCTGTTGTGAACAATTAGCGTTGCGTAAGGGAATATGTTCTGAAGCTCATATCCTGGGGATTCCTGTCAATTTGCATTGACAGCATGCCTACAAGAAAGGAGTTGACAGGTCCAGCTGGAATTGAGTGTTAGCAGCCACAGAGGCAGCCACACACCAGCCCACAGATGGTCCACTTCTTGCTTTCATTCTTAGCTTTACCTGCCTTGAGCGTCTTTTTGGTTTTATATAAATGTTATGCAAGTTATTGAATGTGCTTGAATGGCCAGAAATGCACTTCTTTTAATGTTTCAGGTATGGGCTAAGACTACAAGCAGATTTTGTAGATATTTTAACGTGCAACCTATGAGAAGGAAATCATCGGCTTCTTAGTTATATACAGGACAGTTTCTTCTTGTCAGAGAAGAGGGGACCAGATGGTGGGAGGCTGACTTGATGCTGTTCCCAGGGTGGCCAGATTGCCTGAGAGCAAACTCCACTTGAAGAACAGACAACTTGACTTTGCAAGGAAGATCAGTTTGCTTCTGACAGTGGTTCTCCAAAAAATCCTGCTTCATGGTGATGAGTTTTTCTCCACATTAAAGCCTGCTCATCAGTAGCTGGGTATCTTACAAGCCCTTGCAGAAATTATTTATTTTAAAAAAATGCAAATCCATTCCCAAAACTGCCCTCATCCAGAACTAAATGTTCTGGGGGAGGGCAAGAAGAGGTGATTTTTTTAATGATCAGAGCTCATGTTTTGGAAAAGCTATCAGATGCTGTCTTTTCTTAGCTTTGTAAAGTCATTTAGCTGTGTTCTGGAAGTAATTGGCTTTTAGTACTCTGGCTAATCAGATCCCCTCTTGGTTTACCCTGAACTAATTAACTCTCATCTCTTCAAATTATTCCCAGTGTACCTGATCACCTAAAGACCTTCCGTCCCTGTGCAGCAGCTGCTGTCCATTGCTGATAAGGTGAGACATTCTCCATCACGAGCTGTCTTCCCAAACAGAACTAGATCAAAATGTTAAGTAGTGCCAGAATACTGTACCAAATAACAGCCTGTTCTCTAGCTGCAAATTTTTCCTCTCCAGGGGACACTGCCTACAGTCTGGATGTTGTTTTTCTATCATATGGACTGCAACATTTTACCAGGAAACAAGACTCCGTGCACATGGGGCAGAGCTTGATCAAGCATCTTTGTTCTTCAGTGGCTGATGACCTGTGTGTGGTAAAAGACTAAAGCCCTGCACGGGTTATAGGGTGCAAAATGCAACATCATTTTCCAAGCATGAACAGCATCCCTGGGTTATATGTCATTGTGCTCCTCTGCACCTCTTAGGCAATGGCTTGGACACAAAGAACAGTTAAATTAGTTGAGGTCATAAGAGGAAGCCAAAGCCACACACCAGTATTAAAGCATGGGGTTTGTTGGTTCTGAAACCTTTACAAATGCCAGGCACAAGCAAACACTAGTTATTTAGTGCTAAAAAGATATCATGAAGTGAGATGTTCTTTGGAAAAGAGAGAGCTGAGACCATCAAAGGAGTTTGGGTTAAGCATGTTTATGAACACCATCCCAGGGGTTATGTGTTTCCAGTGTCATAGCTGTGAATGTATCATCAGTTATTCCCCCAAAACAGTCAAAAGAATCACAGAGAAGCTATAGAATCTCATTGTCCAGGAAGCTTTTGCTAATCTTTCTCTCTCTGATGCTAAAAGAGAAGCTGTAACCTGCCTGTGTTATTACTTGTACTTGAATTCCAAGCCTGAGCCTCAACATCACGTAAGGGAAGATGGTAGCAAATACTGTCTGAAGATGTTTGCTTGTCAAAGTGGCCTCAGGTGGTGTCCATCCAGGAGTCTCAGTTTCTCTCTCCACCCAGATGGCCACAGAGAATCCCTTGTTATCCTTTCACGTTACCCTTGGTTATTATTTACGTGCCCAGCACTAGAGTCGTCAACATTAGTGTCCCCAGCACTGGAATCAGTCCCTGTTAAAGCCTTGACACTGAACCCAAACTTTCAGAAGGGGCCTTTTCTCTGTGAAGCATCCCAAAATGCAGATCTGAACAGCTGCTGCAATCAGAAGTGTTTGAAATTCATCTTTGGATCCGAGTGTTGCAGCATGGCCTGCAAATCTGTCTGTTATTAACCTTCCAGATGGCAAGCTGAGGAGACATCCTTCAAAAGATGGGTGTACACTGAAATTTTAATTAATGGTCACTGACCTTTAGGAGCGAGGCATAGTGATATATGTACTATCCCAGACATCACAGATATCTTAGGAAAGTGCTGGAGTGTTGGAAAATACCTTTTTCTGAGGTGGGACATTTTTCTAATGAGATTTCAGCAGTCTACTTCAGATTTGAAATGTTGTTTATTTGCTTTTCTCTCAAGGTTCTTAACACCTTCTCAGACCTTCAACAGACCACATCAGGATGCTTGAATGTAGGTTGATCAGAATCTCCAAATCTGTCCTCTGGCCTTACTTGTCCCAGGACACCCATGACAAATTAGTCAACTAATTAAGGTTAAACAGAGAGGAATCGGAGGGGATAGCTAAGCAGGAGGAAGTTCTTAACCTTATGTTTTTCTTTTCTTGCTATTAGGTTTGAATGATGATCTGGCTAACAATTTACTGTTTCCATATGCCTGTATATCTTGGATATGAGCACAAAATCACTTTGCAGACAAAGTTAGTAAGCAACGCCTTCAGCTCCTCTCCTGAAGATGTTTATATGATTTTGTGGTGATCTCTTGTCATTACATGTCCAAGTGAAGAGCAGTTCTTGGCTACTTCTTGAGTCAGACTCCTAGTGAAACCTTAGATGCCCAGGAAACTGCCATTAGTTTCTGTGGTAAATAAGTGGGTTGACTCAAGGTCCTTGTTCAGAGGGAGTTAGCATTTTCCTCACGTTTGATGTGGCCAGAGTATGTCTACTTGTTCGTGTGTGGGTGAGTGTGAGATAACTAGTCTGGTGTTCAGACCTGCCTGGAAGCCTGGGTTAATGAAATAGGCCTGTATTATTAAATTCTACAGAGAGATATCACCGTGTCTCTATGCTAGCTTGAAGCACGAGTAGAGTGGGTTTACTTCTGCCTAAGTGAGGACTGCAAAGATGTACTGTACAGATCTCTCCCAGTACACCAGGGCATTCTCCATAGCTGCTGGTGCTCCACTTTGCTCTTTCGTGTGACAAAGGCAGCATCCAGGCTGCTAAGCTGAATGATGTGACACAAGACTCCCACCTTTAGAAACAGCCACCTGTCTTCTTGAGTAGGCCAACATAACAAAGATTAGTTCAGAGGGTGATTTACTTGATTCAATTCCCAGACTCTGTTCAAAGCTGCCTCTTACTCCACGTCTTCCAGACACGTCGACCACAGGGTCTGAAGTTTCTCAAGGTCGGTGATTCTTTTTCTTAGGGTTTTGCTTATAGAAGTATCCAGACCACGAGGAAGCCATTGGGAGTACATCAATCTTGCTATAAGTGCTCTGTTGCATGCCAGGTCTGGTGATCAATGTCAAAGAGAGACGAGAGAGTATTTCTGCAAATAAGCCTGATCCCACCTATTGAACACCCACAAGGAAGCATGAGCACTTTGAAGTATTTGGTTTACAATGAACTGCTCTACTGACGTCATTTGCTTTGCGTGTTATCTATGTGGCCCTTGAAGATGCAGCCACACTAATTTGATAGCTTTAAGGACATGATTCCTCTTGGCTGCAAATTTCTTGGATAAAGCAGACGTAATTTGCACGATGCCATGGTGTAAAAAGGGTACCTGTTCAGATTACATCTAGTTGCTTGGAAATTGCAGGAGGCAATGTGAAAACTGGGGTTTGGGACTATTACTTGATTCCTAGAGCAGTAAGGAAGGATCTGAACGGATAAGATTTCCACTGGCATTTAGTCATACCCACCAACCTTTGCACAGAGAGACTTGATCTATGGTGAGGTCCAGGGGATAATTAGATTTCTGTCTGCTCAACTTTGGAATTGTTATGACTCAGCATGGCCAGTTCAGCTGAACTGAGTTCCCCTGCTGTTTAGAGATTCAACTAAAGAGAACTCAGGTTCATTATATACAGGCAAAGTAAAACACATTATCGGTTGATACACTAGGCTTTTTCACAATGAAAAGGAATTAATAACATGCAAGCTCATCCAGATATCTTTCTATTGAAATGGTTATAACAAACAATGTTCCTGTTACGAAAACAAATTCATTTCACCCTACCACTGTGGCATTCCCTGTTTACTCTATTTAAATGTAAAAGATTTGTTTTGTGCCATATAATTCAGCCATACAGTGAATGCATGTCAGATGGCTTCGTAGAGGCTGACATATCCACTTTGCTGTAATAGATCAGATTCTTCAGTGACTGCACCCCAAAGAAGACATAAACCCAAATATTGCCACAAAACGATGTCATTACGTAGCTTGTTGAGTTTTCAGTATCAAACTTACCATTCTACAGCTGAGTTGTTCATTTTCCTAAGACATTAAAGCACTTTCAGATTTATCTCAAGACTTAGGTATTTGTAGAAGAAAATGAGTGTAGCGAGCTGATGTCAGAGCTGGTATCTTTCAAGCATGCTTCTGTGTTGTTTTCGTCAGAAACTGGTGGATCATTTCTATGAAAATAAGCACATAATCATTCCTCCCAGAGCTTTCCTTCTCATCAGAGTCAAACTTTATAAAGAGCAAGACATTTATGCAAGACATAAGCATAAACACTATAATGTGATTTGGTTTTAATGGATTTCCTGCTTCTGCAGTTTGAATGGGATTGAAGATTATTTCTCCTACAAATACTGTACAGTGGTCAAGTATTTCTGTTATGCATAGAAACTTTTGTTTTACTGCTGGCTATGTACAGCCCTTAACTTTCCAGTCTGTAATTCTAGGCAGCTAGGCATGGCGTGAAACCTTGGTTTTTAGGTGCACTTTACACAGAAATGCCCACTCATGGATTCTCTGAGCAGGCAGCAGACTCTTAGACTTCCTTGGTGCCCACGATGGCAAAGCCCACTGTGGTTCTGCTTTTCTCTTCACAGCTGGAGTCTTCCCTGAGATCCTTAAATAGGTTAATCCATCATCACAGGAAAGTAATAGGAAATTAATTATTGCAGTCTCTGATAAACAAAGCTAGCAGCAAACTTTCCAGTGGAGAGCAGGGCCAGTCTAAATACTAAGAGAATTCAGCCAGAAGGAGAGACACAGTCTCAAGGCATTAAGCAGTTTAGCTTCTCAGAGTGCAGGAACTCTTCTATTTTAGAATTACTGACAAAAATTGCAACTGAAAACCAAGAAATAAGAGCTTACGATTACTCCAGAATGATTATCACAGGTGGGTGTGTAATGTAACAGCCACAGGTGAGAGATACTGCAGAGGCTGAAAAGAAAGCTGCTTAGATCAGAAGACCTATGATGCTGTCTTCCAGACACATGCTTAGGACCATGCTCACTACAAAGGCAGCCACACCTGGTAGGGTACACTTGCATTTTACTTTCAAGTCTCTGCATTCAGCTTCTCATACCATGGTTCAAACAGATCTAAACCAACTGGTGAGAGTTTAGAAAGCAGGAAAGACAATGATCAAAGATCTAGAAAAAAATGACATATCAGAAAATACTGAAGGAACTGGGAATGTTACTCTGGAGAAGATTGAAGTAAGACATGGTAACAGTCTTCAGTTACTACGTAGAGAGCAGCTGCAAAGATGGTGGGAATAATCTGTTTTCCATATCCACAGCGAATGGCACGAGCTTCTGTGGGAAATCACAGAATCACATAGCAATGATCCAGAAATGTCGCAGAGGACCTCTTGGGATTCTCTTCAGCCCTATTTTCTGTGATTGCTAGAAGCAACATGCAGGTGTGTGAGATCATCCTCTTTCCCACCAGTAGTGTGTAATTAGCTACTATTTCTCATCTTAGAGTTGGCTTAATGGTAGTTTTCCATCGGAGTAGCTCTAATCACTTATGGGGAGGTTCCTGATTTGCTCTGCTATCAGAAGATCAGAAGCAACTTTGTATTTCTCCTTCTTTAAAGCCATTCAAGACATTGCTTGATCAGAGTTGAAGTGAAATTCATGCTAATGTGAGTGAGCAGCACTATGGATGCTACTTAGGAAAATGCTAGGGCTATGAACAGCTTTTTTCTTAAAGAACCAAAGTAGGGGCCAAATTCAGCAGCAGCTAAAACCTCGCTGTTGTGCAGTTGAAATTACAGATCTGTGGGCAGTGTTAAGGGGAGGTATCGTTCCTCGACAGTTTTAAACAGTATAGAGCAACCATGACAATGATGAGGTAAGAGGCAGATATGGGTGACAGTCTGGGAACTAAATCTGCTCTAATCTACTTGAGTGTAAATCCACTTACTTCAGCTGCATAGCTCCAGAGAGTGATTCCAGAGTGAGAAAACAGTATTTTGCCCCACTGTATTCCCTTTTTTGTTGTCATGTCTTTTTCTTTATGATTTGTTACCTCGTAGTCACAGCAGAGCACTGATAAGGTGAAACTGTAAATCGTATATTCTGAGCCGGGACTTTTCTGTTTGTAATGCTGGTATGTGTACTTACCTGTGATCAGGCATAGGAGGTATAATCATCAACATGACCTGGGAAAGTACAAACAGGAGCAAGCAGGGAGCCTAAAGATTTCAATAATGATCCTTTAACTACTGAGGTCAAAGGCAAATCCCTATGAATTACAAAGGACCTGTGATCTTGGTTTCCAGCAGGTGCCTAAAGCTGTTGCGGCAAACCTGCCTTTGCATAGATAGCAGGGAGAATAAACAGACTTCTGAAGACATCAGGAAAAGAAAACCGCTCTCTACCAGGACAATTAACCAGTGGTTTCTCCTTTTGTGCGTGCTGGTTTTAGGTGTAGAACTCATTGCGGGTTTTCTGTGGCCCCAGTGGCAATGGTGGGATGTCTGCAGCACTGCCCCAGCCACAGCCAGGGGCTGCTGAAGGAGGCAGAGAGATGGGATGCCTGGGATGGGGGGGGGGGGCTTGAGGGACACAGACGCAACATCAGTCCCCCTGCTCACAGAACAACTTGTCAGCTAATTATAATCATTGTTTGGGGTATATTCTGAGTAGCCCATAAATTCTTATGAATGAAATTGCCCTAGTCAGCACCACAGCATGTTAGCATTAAATCACCATGGTATATAATCCAGAAGGTAAAACCTCTAAATCTTTTAAAAGGTTTGTTCTTCTGACTGGTAATTTAACAATCTTGTAAGAAGCTGAGATATAAGAGCTTTCTGGCAGAGAAATAGAGAAGAGGCAATGAAAAAAGTGTCATGTACTCTTCTGAATCAATTGTACTGTCTAATTTACATTTCTAATGAATTATGAAAGGTGAGATGACTTCTCTCTTTTTCCCTTTAAGCTAACCTGGGACCAGACACCGTGATTAAATCTGTACAGAGCCCTGCTCCCTTACATGTATTTTTTGTGGGATATGCAGGTTTTTTGGCAGGATAAAATATACTTAAAATCAGGACTTTAATGTAATGCATGTGCTTTGTTGCATTTGTTTTCCATGTCCTGTGCATGCTTATGGAGATGACTGAATGATTATCAGTCGTTGATGAGCAACTTATTTTCAATACTTCCTTACGTATCTCTCGGGCTTTGCTCAGTTTGGGTTTCTCACTGTTTTTGCAGATCATAACCTAAAAGCTTGACCCAAAGCCCAAAGAAATGAATTAGCATATTTCTTTGGCCTTGAATAATTGAAGGACTAGAAGACAGGCTAACTCAGTACAGCTCCTGGGTCAGGCAGCTTTTAGTTTTGCTTTTCCTGTGCTGATATTTTTCCTCAGGGAATTTAGTAAATGTTGCTTAGAAACACCTGTACCTCAGAAACATCTGAGGCACAGCAAAATAGCCATAGAACCAGGTATGTGAAAAAGCCCATCTGTTCCCACCGAGCTGAATTTGGGGAGATAATTCCCATAAATATATTTGTACTAATCAAAATGCTGTTCGACCATTTTTCTCCTCAAAGCTTTTTAACTGTGGTTTGCATCACCCACAAATTTACTAGTCAACCTTAAAAATTTAATAAGTGCAGTGCATTAGTATAATATTCTCCTCACTCCTGAATCGGTATAAGTAGAGGTTTTAATTACTAAAATTATGCAGTTATAAAAATAATTTAATGAAATTATTCTTCCCATTTGCATTCATGGGCTGCCTGTATTCAGGCATTATGAGACGTGGTAAATTGCACTGAACTGTGGTGGAATAATTCTCAGCGCTGTAACTCTGCCTGAGGACTGTGCACCTTAATGGTTTCAGTTCCCAGAAAAATCAAACCGCAGAGAAGTGCGCTCGGTATATTGTAAGGAGGATTAAACGTAACGTATGGCTTTTGAAATCACTATCCCTTGTGTTTCGTTAATGGACCTATGACCTAGGCATCGGTAAAATTATTTCATTGTCATCATCTAAGAGGACCGGTTTCTGCTTCCAGTGAAGTCCTTCACATAACATCTGTTGCCATCACTGGTGCAGAATGTGTGCCTTGCAGATGAAGGTTTCTGGATGATGCCTTAATTAAAGTGCATCCTCTCTAATCTGAAATGATGTCTGTTTATTTCAAAACTAATTATTTCATTATGCTTTCCTCTGCTAAAAAGTCTTTGGTGCTTGAATGAGACTGCAAACTCTTTGGGGCAAAGACCACGTATAATGAGATAATGTCATGTTTGCTAAATAATATATTAGGAAGGAAGCTTGTGAATAAAATATAGGCTGAAGTTTTGTGATTCGATTTTGGGTATAGGTAAAATTTTACAATTTATCCCACATATTGCAGGCATAAATAACCTTTTTCCTCGGATTCATAAATAAATCATCAGCTGAAATACAACCTGCTACCCAAACAGTCTCAAATGTTAGGAAAATAATCTCTGACTTGACTATGATAGACTGAACAAGAACTCCTGGATTCAAACTCATTGCAACAAAATTTCACATATACAATTCCTCTTTTCTTCACAAGCTTTGTGTATGGAAACAACTGCAGTATCATCTGAGACTGTTTTGAAGGCATTTTTTATAAAAGTTACAAGGGTAACTTCCTAACCTAGAACAGCCACCCTACACCAAATCTATTCTGGACCCTTCTGTGCCAGATAAAGCTAAGTGGTCGACCAGGGAACGGTATTCACTACCTGCTAATATTCAAAATGGGCAAAAAGAGAACAGACTTTTACACATTTTCAGTGTTTCAGAAGGACTAGTTTCCCAAAGATTAAGAAAAAACTGTGAGACTGATAGTGAGGAAAAAAAAAAAAATCAGAAGGAGCAAATGTGATGGAGAACTGTGAGCTCTTTCAAGAAGAGCTCATTAAATAGCCAAAAAGCTGTAATTCCAGTGTCAAGGAAGATGACAGCATTGCCTTAAAGGCCACCCAGACTCTGTGAAAAAAATGAAAGCAACAATTAGGCATAAGCAGTGATGTACAATCAATAAAAAAGGGTAACATATAACAATCAATTATAGATGAGAATTTGTGAAGTGTGGGGAACAGAGAGGGGACAAAAAGACATGTCAGTGAATCCTTTCAGTTCCTTCCTGGCTGGGCACAAGGCAGTTTGGGCTTTTCATTAGGAGCTTTGTAGGGAGCTACCACTGTGCAGGACAGTGGTAGCACCCTACAAAGCCAGCATTGGGGTTGGTGGCTGTGGTCACCCAGCATGGAGTAGTCCCTTTAAAATGGGTTGTGGGCTACTAAGAGCTTCTCAACAGTGAAAGTAAGCCTGAAGTTTCTTGCTCCAAAGAAGAGAAGGAACCACCTTCCAAGAGAGGACAGTCCATTTCTCCCTGCCCTTTCTCCCATGACTGAGCAAAGCCTTTTCCACCCCAACACAGGCTTCTCGCTCCCTTGCACAGAAGCTAAGCAGAGCCAAGCCGGTGGCAGTGGCTAGCAAAGATGGGGACTCAAAAGCCCCCATCTCCTTGCTGCTTGCGGGGCAGGAGCAAGCTCAGCTGAGGCCATCTCTGCCCAGCAGTGCTTTTCCCTTACTGCTGCAGCAGTGGGGAGCACAGTGGTGACTTGAGCAGGTCCAGGTCACAGGGACCACCGGCTCAGGCAGCTGGGACCAGGCAGCCTGGTGTGTCCTTGTCATCTGGGGGTCCTGCCCCTGCTCAGCCTCCCTGTGTGCCAGGTAGCCCTGGAGCTGCTCAAACAAGGCCCTGTTTAACACTCTTGGACTGAGAAATGTAAAGAGCTCGGTCTGCTGAGCTTGCCTGAAAGAATCTCACGAAGTGGTTTGAATGTGGTATTGAAGTAGTTTCACGGGAAAAAAGTACAGTTATGAAGGGACTCTCAGGTCCTGATGAAAAAGGCTCTGAGAAATCATTGTTTGGGAGCTGAAGCTGACAAATTCAAGTTGGATAGTTGTGGATTTTCACATGGAAAGTAACTAGCTGTTTGAACAAACTGCCACAAGACAACTGGATGCTTTTCTGGAAATTTAGATTTAACCAAACACTAATACACTTCAGCATACAGAATATACTGGGACAACTGAGAGAAATGTAATGGTCAGGGACACATAGAAGGTCTGATCAGATGAAGATTTAATTAGCATTAGATTTTGAAAGCTTGTCATCTGAAGCTCTTGCCATCATCACCACCATACATGGTCCCATCCATGTATATAATACCTGATGCTTTATGCACCAAAAATGTGTTGACATTGCTATACCAGAGAAATTAGTTTATGTTTCAGTTTGTGTTCTACACTTTAAAGAAAGCAATCACCTCGTATAAATAATATAACCTTAATGCCTAATTACAAAGAAGGGCAATGCTTTTAAATGGCACTAAACTTAATAAAAATGAATAATTACTATTATGCCAATTAACC
This sequence comes from Nipponia nippon, assembly GCF_047370975.1. Classification (NCBI taxonomy): domain Eukaryota; kingdom Metazoa; phylum Chordata; class Aves; order Pelecaniformes; family Threskiornithidae; genus Nipponia; species Nipponia nippon. The sequence goes on from NW_028262358.1 coordinate 20,589,397, forward strand.
TGTTGATGAAAACTAGACCTGGATGGATTCGCTTTTCATTAGCAAGCATGAAGAATTAGACGACTCCCATGGGGATCCAAATACCTGAAAGTCATCTTACTCAGAAAAAAGACAGAACTCTTCCCTCTGTGTAGCTAAGCAGGGTTTCAGCCCTTGCCCTGGGGAGCTGTTGTCCCTGGAGGATGCAGTAGACTGTGTGCAGAGAGGCAGGAACATGAAGAAAAGAGGAAGGCAGCATCATTTCAGAGGCTTTTCCAATCCACGCTGTTGCCACATGCAAAGTGTCATTGGCAGACTGCTGCCCTCTCCTTCTCCAGGCTATAGTGGGCTTGCTCTCTCATGTCTTCTGTTCCCAAACACATTGTCACAGGGTAGCTCACCCCAGTTCCAACCATGCCCTTTTTTGTCACCCCTTTGTCCTGCCTTCAGTTGTCCAGTGGCTCTTTATCCACAGCTTCCCCTCCATGGACTACAGAGGGGAGGGACAGCCACCAAAGTCACACACCCTGACACATACCAGCAGGGCTGGCGTGGACTTATCCTTGACCTTCTTGCACCTCCTCTTTTAAGAACTGCTGATGTTCTTTTTGGTGGTTTTTTTGTTTGTTTTTGTTTTTTGTTTTGGTTTTTTTTTTTTTGTTTAGGATTTGTTCGCTAAAGGAGAAGAGCTAATCCAACCTAACCTAGGTTAGGCTTCTCTTCAGTTCAGGCTAACCCTGTTCCTATGAATTTCAGGGTGGCAACAGTATGCAGTAATGGTGATCATGTTTTTTCTAGACAGCTTTAGATTTGTTATCATCTCACCTGATAAGAGCTGACAGATATTCAACTACAAAAATGCAGCACCAAAAAAGGAAAAGAGGAGCACATGGAGGGAGAAACCTGAACAAACCTGAACTGTTGCCTGTACTGAGAGCCAGATGAACAGCTGATACAATTGGCACAACTCAGAGGTAATGTGGCTACAGCTGAATTGAGTTATTTTTGTGGCTACATGAAAAAAGTAGAAAATAAACATGGAAATTAGAGACTTCAGATCTCAGATCAGATCCAAGTCTCTGCTTCTTCAAAGTCTGCTAATGCCGAGCACTGTCTAGTAGGTTTTTCTTTTGGGTCCCTTTCTTCTGGCTGCACTAATTCACACTATACGGCTGTTGCTTTATATTGTGGATTTTTCTAAAAGTTTTACAACTTGATACTGTGGTTTTTAATATGTGCATCAGAACAGATGCCAGAGAAAGTTACAAAAATTCTAGTGTAGTAATGACTCAACTATCCTTTTGTAGCTTTTTCATGGTTTTGCTATGAAATGCAGTTAACACAAACTGCTGTATCTCTATCAAGAGACATAAAAATGTGTAGATATGGAATATATAAGATGCACGTAAATGAGTTCTCACCAAATTCATATTTGAGCATGTGTTATGAAGTTAAGGTTTTGCATGGCATTTGGTTTGGACCCGATATAAAAAAATCTCAACAACTTAGAAAGCCACTATGTAGTGCTATAAAATTGTGACATTTTACCTTTTTCTGTTATTCTGCTTTCAGGATTGTAAAGGCACGGGTATTCAAACTGGAAGGGTTCTCAAACAGCAGCTCTATTCATGCCATAGCCTTTCAAAGTATGTGTGTGAACACGTCTGCTTCAGCTCTTTCATTCTCCTCTCTCATGGGGACTCCACTCCGATTCCTCCTTCTTCTTTCCTTGTGTCCTGAAGGAATATATAAAGCTGCTCTTTATGTGAGGAAAAAGGTAGCACACATTTTTTCACTTTTCGACATGGTTAATTAGGCAGACACACTGTGTCTACACAAACCCTGCAGAGACTTGAGACGCAAGGGCCTGAATCCCCCCGGGCCGTGGAAGCAGATTTCTACTGCACCTGGGTGGAAAGCTCAGCTGCTCCGTTTGGACAAGGGAAGGCAGATCCCTTCTAGTTTGAAAGAGACCTTTCTTATCAGAAGCATCTTGCTAGCTTACACGTTCCTGTCAATCCAGCACATGGAGGTACACCACTTCTTAGGCAAACACAAGATCCCTGCTGCTGAGGCTGAGCCCACACCCAGAAACACACCCCCAAGCCCCTGGGAAATTTTTCTAAGAAATAGTGACATGCCTTTGAGTTAAATTGCAGATGAGCAGGGGTCTGGAGAGTTCAATTTTGAATTTAAGTGCCCTTTGGGGGAGCTGAGTCCAAGAGACTTGCTTGTAGCCATAAATTCAAGCAGCAGTAGGAAGGAATTTGTGTCTCGCTGACCCTGTGCAGCTCCCTATGTAATGGACTGCGCTGCCCACCCCAAAGGTGCGGTGGAAGTCACATGTGTGCCTCCTCATTCTGCTCTTGGCTACCTCTGCCAAACTCGTGGAAAAGGCTGGAAAGTGTGATTTGGGAACTTTTCCAGTAGGAAAATTGGACGGGGCTGGGCACCTTAATTTACACAGACCAACCTTCAGTGAGTAATGAATTTGTGAGCTGAAGCTGAAAGACACTGGGTCCTCCTGTGCAGAACTTCAGGTGTCATAATATGAAGAAAATTAACTGGGTCAAGTGTGCTGTGGGCATAGAAAAATTAATCATGAGTTTATACTTAAGGGTGATGAATACTATTAATGCTTAGAATGGTGTTGCAAATCAAACACTGCATATTGCACTTTGTATTTGCTAGCCTCTTCTTGTCCAGTGGGATGAAAAGAAAAGCTCTCATAAGTGATTTAAACTGTTTCAGGTCCTGGAATTGTTTCACTTCACATTCTTCTGCTGGAAATTACTGTCTAATGGAAAGCAGGGGCCAAATGTAGTCACAGGACTAAGTGGCAAGTACAATTTGTCTATAATCAGAAAAGTACAAAAATCTCCATGTGTTGAGCTGAAGAACAGACCTCCCAGTAAGTTCTACGTAGTCAGGTGCTCCAATTAGCCAGGTATCATTTTTGCCCTGTAATATCCTCTAAATTATGTTGATGGAAATAAAAATAAAGTATAGTTTTATGTTAATTAAAACTTTTTGTTAGTTACGTAGGTCAGTAAGAAACAAAAAAATAGTTCAAACTCCACCCTCCCTATGCTGCCAGTTTTTCTAACGAAATGTAATTAGCACTAATTGGTAAAACTACACTGATGGCTGGTTATTAATGTTTGTGTATTGGTCCCAGATGTGGTTTTACGGCTGTCAGTGCTAATGGCTCAGTAAAGGAAAAATAATTCTCTTTTCATATTCCTGTCATTTTCTTCGGGGTGCCCCCCCGCTTCAAACAAGAGTGATTATGTTTAAGGAAGGGAAAACCTCTTCTTAAATTCTGACTTTGTGAGAAACTGAACGCCTTCAACTCTCAGTTGAATTTGGTAGGAGTTGAAAGCAGCCAGCACTTAGCATCTATAGAATCAGGACTCATCTATTTTAGGGCTGCTTTTCTTCAGCCATCATAATTGTTAGTGGTTCAGAATTTATCAAAATAATTATCCTCCTAATTGCATACCTGTTCTTGAAAGCACACTTACGAGGCAAGCCTCTCGTCTAAGTAATCACCTTAAAGCATTCTGTTTAGAATAATTGCTTTCCTGCAATCCCTGCAATTACTGAATGGACGGCAATCACCTTCTTCAGGCAGACGTAGGTGAGAAAGCTGACCTTTTCAGACAAGGATGAACTGAAGTGATGAAATCAAGATTTCCAATACAAATCTACCCAGAGAGGGGTGGGGGGCTAGCCTTTTGCAGAGTCAAGCAAAGGCAATGTCATGATGAAGAGGAGGGTCTCCAGGCGTGCTCTGGTAGGGACCAAAGCACACTTTGAAATACATTGGAAAATATTCAGGAACTCATTCACTCCTGAATATTAACAGTAAGACATCAACATTAACACCTAAGAAGATAAAACCTTTCTTTGAAAGGCATCTGTGTGTTCTTACATGGTTTAGTAGTGTATGCCTCCCCAGGTCACCCATGCACACCTTATTTTTGTGAAATCTAGGCTCATTAATATTTTTAAGTTAAAACTGAAATATAGCATACTCTACGTTGAAGAAATTGCTTGAATGGCTTCTCTCATTTATAGAGGGGTAAAATCAGCAGAGTCACATGTTTGTTTGAAAACGTTTGAAAACTTGAGCCTGTTAAGAATACAAGAAATGTGACATATCTTAGGCTATTATCTGCCATAAGGACACGACAAGGTCATTATTAAATCTTAGCCCTGAAGAGCTTTGTGCCTTACAAGGCATGCAGAACTCCCCTTAGCACACCCCTGCATTTCATGGATGATGCTTGAATCATTTTTCTTATTTGTACATGCAGAATTGTCTTTAGCAATACGATACCTGTGGGCTGGGAAGCAATAGTTCTTCCTTGTGGCTGATGAAAAAGGAAGCTGGGCTGTGGCCAGGAGGCCTGGAGGATGTATTGCAAGAATATCTACTTACAGCCTGGAATGATGTTCTGCCAGCCAAATCTCAGTGCTAGTCACTGCCATTTTATATTTTAAAATAATTAATTGCAGACTTCTGTGTAAGGTGTTCTTTTCCCCATGGACTGGTCACCCCTATACTCATTCAGCTGCAACTAACCTGCCCTGATGGCTTTTTCACAGTCTCACACTGCCACAAATAAATTCTCTCATTACCCTCAGTTACAGTCACCACCACTACACCCTTTTCACCCTTGCCGGAATCTAAAGGACGAAACTTACCTACCTAACAGCCACATCACTAGGACAATTCCTTCTCACCTTGTTTTTGAGCAGGAAAAATATGGAGGAGGAATATCTTAATAGGTAAAATAAAATTAAAACATACTTAATCATGCAAAGACACAGTGGCCAACATTTTGGGTTACATTTTTCCTAGCAAATTAAAGGTGCTGACAACCACTCTCATGGAGTGATGCCAACTGGCACAGAGTGGTTGATGTCCATATCATTAAAGTTCTTTACTTTCTGAAACCGAGAAGCTGTACACAAACCACCTACGGGGAATAGTCTGGCCTGTAGCATCTCCTGAACCAGGCTTGGAAGAGTGTTAGGTAGCCCAGGCTAATGGTGTGATAACATTTTAAGACTACAGAGAAATGAGATTTGGTGTCCTAGAACTGTTTAATGTACCTATGTAGATGGAGCTTCAGTGTCTGTACACTGACAAAAGCAGAGATACAGGTTTGAGCTCCTCCAGACCAAGGAATTTGGTTTCCCAGTTCCTGGATGAGAGCTCTAACTGTTATATTGTCCAGCAAATGTGGGCAGAACCACATTACTCTGACCTATTTTGCACACAGTTTGCTTTGTGGAAAGCCTGAGCTGGCTGGTATCAAGGAGTACCCTGACGGTGCAGGTCACACACAGCCCATGTGTGTCTCCTGGTCCAGGACAGACTCAGGCTCTTGCTGAGCATGGGACGCTGCTGGAATAACTGCAATAGTGGGTGTCCAAAGACTTCAGGTAAAAAGGGAAGACTAATGAATTTTGGCATATCCCAGGCTAAGAAATAGCTGTTTCAGTTATGGGAGGAGAGCTGTACTGCAAATTTGGACTTACAAGCCTCCCTTCCACCTGACTCCTACCTTAGATACTGAGCAGCTCTTTGGGTGTGTCTACCCTGTTTTCACTCACGATCTTGATCCCAGATTGTCCATGTGGCGCTCATGTTAATTCATTCCCTAGCTCTTTTTGGAGCTAGGAGGTAATTCCAGAACCCGTCTGCAGTTCTGGAAATAATTTAGCCCAGACACCTTCCCAATGAGCAGCGTGAATGAGACTACACCAGATTTGGCTCCCGCTGTCCCTCTTTTGTCCTGGCTTTGCAATCTCTAGCATCCTCGAGCACTGTTCTGTGCTGTGGCACCAGCCGTGCAACACTGACCATCAGGTTCACGCTGCAGGAGCACCACGTGGACTGGTGATGGCACAGGCTCTTGCGTTGTCTTCGATGCTTTGAACAGCACTTCCTACACCTTCACACACACACAGAGAAAATGTTTATAATGTATTAAGGACACAGGGTCAAATGCTGTGTAGGGTGGGCATGGTGTTCATGTTCTTTAGTCCTGAGCAGAGTCAATGTGACTACTCTTGTCACTTGGCCTGGAGTGAGGGACCACTTTTTGGGTTGGATGCATTTAGCCACGTTTTTTAATCTAGCCTTTTATCCAGCATGGATCTCAGAATAATATAATCAAATCAATGAGTGCACACGGGAAGATAAAAATAAGAGAATTAAATAGATGAGCATGTATGGTAAGATAAAAATAAAATCCTGTAACTTCAAATACACGCACAATGGTTTACTCATGGAGAAGATTACGAAACTCTGGGAGAAGACAAGCTGTAAACCCATGAACAGCCAAAATCTAGCTGGGATGCCCACCGTACACTTGCTAGAGGCAGCCAGGAGCCTGCTGTGTGCACCAGCTGGAGGGGAGCTGAAGCCCTCTCCCTCCAACAAGGGCGAAGCCGGCCAGAAACGCCTCTCACCACATGGCAGCACCCATGACCCACTGCAAGGAAGCGGAGATCTCCCCCTGCTACCGGCACCGCCTCGATATTTATGTGCCTGAGCAACAGGAATCTGCTTCTGGTGGGCGCAGATAAGCGCTGGTGCTTTTTGTCTTCGTTCTGGGGGATGGCTGCTAACAAGAGGCAATTTTAGCCGCAGCGGCGATGCGGGTAGATGGAGACAGCTCTGTGAGGACATACGGAGAAAAAAAAATGTCACGTCATCTCTCTGACTTGTTTCCAGCCCATCTGGGCCAGCACTGGTTATCCCCACTGGAGGCATTTCAGGGTTAGTCCCTACAGGTTTGATGCATGGCTGTAAACTCGCTTAAAATAAATAGCGGAGGGGCGACCAAGTGTGGGAAGGCACAAAATCACAAAATCTGTGACTGTGAAACACCAGGGGGGTGGGATCGTCAGGGGACAAGTTCTCCTGTATTTTACAGTCTGTGCTGTGTAACAGCAGCTCAGAGCTTTAGGTCCAGCCTGTCGATCACTGCGCTGGCCCCACTCAGGAGGATGCACTAAAATTGATTACAGATGTCAGTTCTGGTACTGAGCTGTTGTAGCCCTTCAGGCAATCTATCCCTTCCAGAAACAAAGTCCAAGCCGAAGTGGAGCAGCTCCTTCCCCTCTGCTTCTCTGTGATCAGGCTTGCCTCAGGCACCGTCCTCCCCCACCTCTTGCTGCTCCTGACTCAGTTTGGGCTTTCCTGGGCTGCAGGAGTCCTTCCCTGCTCTTGGCTACAGGGATGCCCGCCAAACTCCTTCACCCCCTGGGGGCCAGTGCCCCCAGCCCTTCAGCCACCATCTCCATCTTACAGCCTACATCCACATGCTGCTCGGCAAGAGGTGATTTTTCACAATTCATTAAGATTTTGAAGAAGAACCGCTGCACAAGTGAACGTTGATTTCCTGGTGCTGTTTGGAGCAGTGGTGCTCCCACTCGCCTGGGGTGGCTGATGGACGCCCAGAGCGCTTGGTTGTCCTTCCTCAGGCTGAACGGCATCGGGAGCACAGACACACACATGTAGGGAAAGGAGAAAACTGCAGTAACAAGGGTTAAGTGGTACCTATCAGCGCTGATGGACATTATTTCCTTCGTCTCTTCCTCCTCAGAAGGCCAGTATGTGTGTGGGTGTAATGCCCCCATCCACATTGAACACAGGCCTAGCAGCCAGCACTTTGCGTTTTAATCATTGCAAAACAGGAATAGCGCTAGCTCACTAGGGACAGTCTCTTTTGCTATTTTGATTTCAAAAATTAAAGCTATCAAACTGGTGACATAAAAATAAAGATCATCCTATTACAGATAATAGGAATTGCTGCATTATTGCTCTGTCCTGCCACTTGTAGCAGCCAACAGAAGAACCATCTCTATCATGTAATTGTGCCTGTGTTGTATTTGCTCGGCTTAAGAGAGCTATTACTAACCTGAACTCTCTCTTTGGGCTGGACTGGGGAGGTGAAAACTCACCTGGTCAGGAAATGATGCTCGGGTGAAAAGGCTCTATAGTTTCCGAATTTTCCTGTTTAAAAGGAGCAGCAAAGGTATCTCAGAGATAAAACACTCTCTTAGCTGAAAATCGGCCACATACTTTTCCTTTCTTAATGGAAGACCTGTATTTCACTAGGAGATGCCCGTTTTCTCCAGGGGAGAGTAAAGAGATAAAGAACTACGCTTCTCATACTGCTCTTTGAACTGATACATGATGCACTGATTTCAGCTAAAATCCCTCTTGAATAGCTTTAAGTTTTAACTCGGAGGAGACAGCATCAGGTAGCAGAGGCACTTGAAAGCAACTCCAGCTGTACGTATACTTTTACCAATATTGACTATTAACTTCGAAGCATCAGGATGCGCTGTTTCCACATGCTGTTAGTAGAAGCCCATGTATCTTTGGGTATGGTTTTGCATCGAGCCCAGGTCTGTTTTGTCACAAATGTGTCTTCTCTTGTCCCCAGTTTTCTTCCCCTCACAGCATCCCAGAAGTGTGCTGTGCACCTTAATTTGCTTCACAAACACCATCTCTGCAACCTCCTCAGTCAAAGGACACCCTACACTACCTCTGAGCAAGGGAAGGCCCGCAATGCCTAGCTGAGGGTAAGGGGGCAATACCCCTAACTCAGCGCACTGTAGATGGCATCAGGAAACACAGAGTTATACCGCAGCTGTTTAAGCCACGAGATGGTACCCGATTCAGTGATTCGTGGCAGTGAATTTCACAGATTGACTAAATCCAGCTGAGTGCTGCTTCCCAACAGGCAATTTGCTTCAGCTGGCAGGCCTGGGTGTACTGCCTTTCCCCAACGGCAGCTGACGGGTGACGGCACTCTGCGATACACCTTCTCACTCCCACAAACTGTGAATGATGCGGCACTGGCATCGGCATCAATAAACCCTATCTCATATCTAACGTTATGCCTACCTGATGAAGCACAGGGCACCTTAAAGCTGCTCCCTCACCACCGACCCCCTCTTAAAGTGAAAACGACCAGAAACTACCCGCACCGCAAGCCTTAACTTCGCCTTTCTCTGCCCGTGGAAGCGCTTCGGCACCCCCGGAGCGGGGCAGGGAGAGCCGCCCCCCCCGCCTGTCCGTGTTCCCCGCCGGCAGCCCCCCGCCCCGGCCGCCAGCCGGCGGGACACCGCGCCGCGGAGCGCGGAGGGGCGCCGCAGCCCTGCCCGCGGCTGCCATGCGTGCGCGCCGCGGCGGGGCTGCCCGGGCTGGGCGCCGGCGGTCCCGCAGCGCAGGGCTCCCCGCGGCGGCGCTCAGCTCCGCTCCGCTCCGCTCCGCGGCCGGGCGGGCCGGGCAGGTGGGCGCTGCGGCTCCCCGCTGCCCCCCCTCCCAGGTAGGGCCGGCCGTGCCTGCGTGTGCCGCTGTGTGCGTGTGTGTGTGTGCGTGTGTGTGTGTGCGCGCCCGGCCCCGGCAGGCTGCCGAGCCGCAGCGGCGGAGGCGGCGGCAGCAGCCGCGGAGGTGCCCGCCGGAGCAGGCGGGGGGGCGGCCCCGCAGGTAGCAGCGGCGGCGGGGGCGGGGGGGCACGGCCGGGGGAGCTGCGGGGCGGGCGGGGGCGGGCCCCGGGGCGGCCCGGAGGGGAGGGGGGGCGGTGCGGGGACAGCCGCGGCGGGAGCGGCGGGGGCGACCCGCGGAGCCGGCGCTGAGCCCCGGGCAGCGGCGAGGCGGAGCGGCTCTGTCGTTGCAGGCGGCGGCGAACCGGATGCCTTTGGCGGGCAGAAGATGTGTCATGGGAAGCAGGCGAGCGGCGGCGGTGCCCTCCCGGCGGCGCGGCGGCGGGCGCTGGCCGCGGCGCTGTGGCTGCAGCTGGCGCTGAGCCTCGGCCCGGGGCCGGCGGCGGGCGGTGAGTGAGCGGCCCCGGCCCCGGCCCCGGCCCCGGCCCCCTCCTCCGCCCGGCACCCGGGCCGAGCCCCCCCCTTGCCCTGCCGCCCCCGCAGCCCCGGCCCCGGGGAGGGGGGAGCGGGGAAACTTCCTCCCCCTGCGCCCGGCGCAGCCTCCGGCACCCGCCTGGGGGGACCCCCGGGAGGAGGGAGCCTCACCCCGGCCCCTGCTAGGGAGCTGTAGCTCCATGTAAGTACAGCATGATTTTGAAACAGCGGGTTTTTTTGTTTTTTTTTTTTCCTTTAAAAAAAAAGCCTTTCCCCCACCGCGGTCCGCTCAGACATCTCTCAGATGACTCTTGGTGCTGAATCCCCTTGCAGCTGGGGAGAGCAGAAATCTGGGGAGGAAGCAGGCGATTTGGGGCTGAAAACGGAGCGCTTGGAACGTCCTTCAGCACTCTCCTCCTGGAGGAGCGACCCAGCCTTATTTGGCCTTTTTAATTTTAATTACATTTTTACACTATCATTTTAAATTATTGAGCCTGTGAGATATTTTCAGCAGGTACATTTAATTACAAAATTGCTTTAAATTGATTCCATAATTAGACTTGGATTGCTGGAAAAGTCTTAAAGTAAACTGCTTTGCTGTAAAATGAACTTAGCTGTGATAATGACAGCAGCTTCACATTTCTACTCCGACATGGTATTATATATTTGTGTTGGGGGAATAAGCCATTTTATGATAGAATCGCATCACTAATGGCAGACAGAGTCGAATATAAAAATTGCAAGGGCTTCTTTTCATGCCAAAGACTTATGCCAAAATTTTCTAACTTGAATGCCTAAGCCCAAGCAGCTCTGATCCAGATGTGTTTTCTGTCGCTGGACATAGACTCGCAGAAATACAGCTGAAGAGGACCTCAAGAGGTCGTCTTGTCCATCCTCCTCCTGATGTGATTCAGTCCTAATTTTCTATCTCGAGGCTATAATGCCATTTTCCGATAGAAATCCCATGACTGCAAATGTGATTCTAGCTAAACAAGCTTTTAAACTGTTGCAGTCCCTACGAATCCCTCTTTAGAAATCAATGGCTTTTTTTCCTGCAACTGCGTTACCCTTGGTTTCCTGGCCAGCTCGCCTTTCAGCGTGGCGATGCCATTCTGCCTGTCCTGTGCGTTCCTCCCAATTGGAGTTGTGTGAGCCCCTGTCCTTCTCTAACCCCCTTCTTACGCCTCCATTCATAAAAATGAGACTGTTCCAAGGCCCCCTCCTCCCCGAGGCCGTGTATACCCTGCAGTTTGATTGTCGGCATTTATTTAGCTGATTAGTGCAAGAGGCTCTTCAAAATATGGTTTATGTCTCCCTTGAATGTAGTAGTTTTCATCACAGCCTGCAATAAATTCATGTGTGATGTCGATTGTTATTAACACCACTGCCTTTCACCTTGGTAGTGTAACTAATTCTATATCAAATTCCATTTGTAAGGCATTTTAGGATCTTTCCAGAGTGTTTTTTGGGGTTTTTTTTGAGTCCAGAGTCTAGGAAAAGGCAATGCACTCAGCTATTGTGCATGGTTAAAATAACCAGTGAAAAATATTCATTGCTGTTCCTAAGTTATTATTGCTGTTATTTCCCAGTGTGGTTGTGCTCGGAAGTTAGGTACTCTATAAATACTGGTAAATGTACAGATCTTTCATGTGGTAGAATATATGGTTGTTGGGTTTTTTTCACCCTGAGTCATTCGAGTGGTAAAAATAATGAGCTTTGTAATTAGAACAGAGGACTGTAAATTAGGATCCTTCCCATTTTAGGCTGTGCTGTATCTGTGAGCGAGCTTACTGTGCTTGCACAGCTTGCTGTGAAGGCTCAGCTTTTGGATCCCCAGCCTGTGACCCAGAGTTTGAGAACTTGTCAACAGCCGTTGACATCGACCAAAATTGTGGTTTCCCGGGACTTTTGAAAAATTCGTGTCTGTAGGACTCTTGTTTTATGGATTTGTGTATCCAGACAGAAGGCACCCAGCATTACTGACTGCTTTGGAAAATGCAGCCCCAATCTCTTTCTATCTTCTCATTATCTGTTAAATAAGGATAATCATACTTCTCTCAGAGATTTGAAAAGAGCTTTGATGACATTTAATGAAAATACTATGGAGGTGGAAAGAATTTGTTTCAAAAGCTTTGGAAAAACAGCAGTGACAATATGCTGAAATAAAAACTCTCTCGTATATTAAAAAATGAAAATGAATAGTTTAGGGTTATTTTTTTTTTTCTATAAAGCAATCCACAGCTTACATTTTGGATCCCATTTAGAGCTTTCTGTCTTCCTTAGCTGATATCAGGATTTGGCTCCTGTAATAATCTTGTCATGACTTGTGTGACTCCTTCTATCTTATATCTGACTAAGCTCTATTGATTGTCACGTTCTACCATTTCACCCCAAATCAATACTACTTATAACTCTTTTTTTTTCTTGTCAAGAACCCTACAGAGAATAACTCTGTTTATTACATTCTGACTTTCTCAAAAGTGGATCTAGCAGAAAATTTGCTGTAGAAGTGAACTCAAATGAACAAACCTTTCAGCTATCAATATACCTCATTCCTCCCTGATGTATTTAACTCTGCTGATACCAAGGATAAAGTAAATCTCTCATACTTCAGCTTGTGGCTTTCATCTAATCATCTTTGTTTATCTTGCTTTTTGCTATAATTCCATAGTGTAGAAAAAAAAAAATAAAGAAAGAAAATAAGAAAGTAGGAGCACGGGGGGAAGGCTAGTAAGCAGAAAAATGAAATACACAAGTGGACGGCACTGATGACAGGTTATTTCAGAGTTTTAAGGCATTGTAGTTCACTGTTAAACCTGTAGTATGGAGATAATAGCTGTAAGGATATATTTTTACATATATTTCAAATTCCTGGAATTATATTAAAATGGGGGTGGGGGCGGATCAAAAAGAAGGGTGAGAAAAACGTTCAGTAAGCTTCTGGTTTTGAGGTTTACGTGGCCTTAGAATTTTGTCATTGTACCCGGACGTCTCCTGGGCGTGTGTCTGCTTTATGGTCCTACGTCAGTTGGGTGACCTCTGTTCTTCTTCAGTGTCTTCTGCGCCGCCTCATGGAGCAGCTCAGGGCTGCAACATGCATCTCCGTAGTCTTGGATGGGGCTGTGGGCCGTCACCTCGTCTTGCCTCCTGGCCTCAAGCAGGATCAGGTGTACTCGAGTTCTTCTTGCAAGATGTTTGTTTAATCTTCTTAAAAAGTCTCCACCTCTAATTTAAGCACCCTCTGCCAGTGCTTCATCAGCCCTTACACTAGAAAGTTTTGCCTAAGGTCTAACCTGAAGCATCCTTGCTGCTGTTTAAGCCTGCTATTTCCCATCTTGTTCACAGCAGATGTTCAGTAGAGCTGCTGCTCCTCAGCTTTCTGGCTGTCTTTCGTGTTCTGTTCCATCTCTTCGGTCTTCTGCTGCAGAAATGCAGACTCCAGTTCCTCCAAAGACTGGATAGCTCCAGTTTCTCCAAACTTTTCCTAAGTCTACATCATACTTTCTCGATTGCTGGTCCTTCAGACCATGAGCTTGCTCCCGTGGAGCCATGTCCCTGTGGAAGACGCTGCCCACCAGCCTTGCCAGCGCTGAACAGAGCTGAGGGATAGCTGCCCGTGCCTTAGAGGCTCTGCTGCTGTTCAGACATCCCGGGTACCTTTGCTGTCATTATATGATGCTGCTGGTTTATATTCAGCTTCTGATTCCCTGTAGCTCCCAGGCTTGTTCCTGCAGGACTGCTACCTGGCCAGTGTTACTGCTTTTTTTGGTGTTGCAATCAATTTGCTGGGTTTCCCTGGTCGCATGTCCTGCAGGCAACATGCCTTCACATCTGTGGGTGCTTTTAAGATGGGAAGTACTATACATGATGCCTGACAGTAAAGAAATCTGGCATGTTGTGAAGCCTTCAAACATTATATTGAATGTTAGTGATACCAAGCCGAATAGTGATGGGTTTTTTCCTAGAACAAAGCTGAACTTTTACTACTCTGTGATTTTATTGCATTTGATTGAAGTCTTGGTTATGCCTTGGTCATAGTATCTAACCACTGCCTTTGGATGTAGTGGCTACCAAAACCACATCCCTCAGGTTTCTGAGGATGGTGGACTTGTTTCCTTGGGGTAATACAAGTTTTTGTGTGTGCTGATGATGCAGGCCCACCATAGGGCTTACTTTTTGTCCATCTGCAATTGTTTCTGGCAAGAGAAGCCAGCCAAAGATTCCCCCTAACTGCCTTGCATACACTTTTGAGATTATAAAGAAGGTTTTCTGAAAAATCAGAATGTTTTCTGATAGCCTCTCACTACGTCTGTAGTTAATGCATTTTACTCACTCCCTCTCAGTTAGTTTGCTTCACTTATCAAGCAAAATAGACATTTCAGCCTCGAGTTCTCTGTAGATTTGATGAAATCATCAGTTATTTTTCAGCATTGTTTTTAACCTCCAGCTTATTGGAGAAGCTCAGTATTTTGGAAGGAACAGATTTTTCCCACTGTGACATGATCTTATTCTCAATCACAGATCTGCCTCATACAACCTCCGTCCCCTCTCTGCAGACTTAAGTTAGCAGTTAAATACCACTTTCTAGCCATTCTGATTGCAAGTGGCAAAGCCAGCGACATCATAGGATGGCAGCTCATCATTTACCTTAGTGGCACATCCTTCCGCTTACAACCTTGCGAGAGGTGGGCATATTTGATAGATTAATCTTAAACTGGTTTCTTAGCACCCTGCAAGAAGGAGGTTTATCCCTGATTTACCATGGGATTCGGAGACTGAGGTTAACTTCGCTTCTCTGTTTTGGTCCCTTACTCCCAGAATTACAGTGGAGTATCTTTGATCTCTGTATTAGGGATGATTACAACTTTAGTCAAATGAATTAATTATGCTTTGCTTGATTTTCTCATCTGTGAAGTAGATAAGCACTGTATTTCATGGGCATCTTATGAGGTAGTTTGAGAACCTCTCAAAGAAAATGTTACAGGAGTGAGAAGTAGGGATTTTAACGAAGTATAAACTAAAGTTTGCCAGCGTAGAAAGTTCTTCGACATTCATGATTTTTGTTGTTGTTGTTGTTGTTGTGTGGATTAATAATTAAATACTCTTACCAGAATTAGGAAGATGTTATCTTTTTTGACTTTTACAGCTTCTTATGGATTTTTTCTATAGTGTTGATCATGTACTCCAGTTTTTTCCAAATATTGTCTACTCTGATTGCGATTCATATTTTTTACAACAAAATACACATTAGTAAAAGTAGAAAACCTTGCACTCATGCTGTGCATTTCAGTGAGGTTTTAGGCATGAAAAGTCCAACAAAGTGTGGCCAGAATTCATATTTGCTCTATGGCTGTGCAAACGTGAATGAAAAACTGGACTGCATTTAGTGGTGAACATAACTTAGTCAGAAAATGAGCTCGAGGGATACGGCAGTGTACTGTGTACAATTTGATTCACCAAGTGTAAAAATTTGCTTTGCTAACATATTAAGGGGACTGAAGGTACATGTATCTTACCAAATTCAGCAATTTAACTGTGAAACCACCATCTCCTCACTTGGTTTTACATATTCTCAGCTACTTTCTTCGACGTGGTGCAAGCAGAGCATTATGAAACCAATTACAGGCTGTACATCTACGAGATTTCACAGTGGAGCGGTTTATAGTAGCAGTTTTTAATGTCCATGCTTACCTTCTGACTACCTTACCCCATTGCTTCTGGCGATGGCGAGTTTGGCCACCTGTTTTTCAGAAGGGGCTCCCGATGGCTTTTCCTGAACAGCTGGGCTGCTGATGGGATTTATCGGAATCGGGGTGTTTCTTCCTTCACATACTTAGTCGAAGAGGTTGTTGGTGCTATCTGTGCTCACTGAGCTCCTGCGAGGAAAATGTGTTGGATGTGTTTTCACGCTCATGATGGGTGACCCCCGAATCATATCAACTTTTAGACTGGGTACTGTCCATCCTGGGTTGCTCTTCTGCTCGTTATTAAGGGACTATGCAAAGCTTTTGCTCTGTAGGGAAGTTCCAGAATTTATCAGGAACATTTCTGGATTAAACAAGCCTTGGTTTTGTCAGTATGACCAACTTTAGAAAGTAGTATGTGGGGCTTTTCTGCCAGTGTCACTCCTTACTTTCAATAAGCGTATCTCATTAAACCCATAATTTGACAAATATTCTTGCTTGTGTTAGGTTAATAGTAACAATAGTGATAAAAATGTGATTTTTTTTAATATAGTCCTTCTCAGAGTTCACAGCACTCTATAAAGAAAAATAAGTTTTGTTATGTCCCTTTGTAGATGGGGAAATAACTACAGAAAGATTAAATACTTAAAGACACGTTTCACGTAAGAAACAGATCTTGCCATAGACTGGGAAGAGATCCTCTGGATCTTCATCCAGCGCTTTCTTCTGTAAATAGAATTTAGGGAAATTCCTAATCCACTTTTGTATGATACAGCCTTTATAATAGGATTTTTTTTGGCTGTGGCTCTCTTCTAACTGAAATGAGCAGCAGATTTCCTATTCACGTAAATTGCTACTTAAGCAAATCACAGAGGGAGTTTTTCCAGTGTGGCTTATTTGCCTTACTCCTTTAAGTCTGAGATGACACATGGCATTTTTCCAGACACTGAAAACATCTTCTTCTGAATAATAACAAATATAAGAAAATGTTATAAGGTAGGTTGAGCACTGAAAAACGGTATCATGCAGTTTTTCATAGTGAAAAGCACTTAGTAGTAGGAATGATATTTCTGCCTTGCTCGATCATGTGGTTTGTGACCATAGTTTACGTGAAGGGGCAACATTAGAGAAGCATTGCATGTGATTTTTAAATAATTCTAACATACTTGAGTGGATAGAGAAGAGCACTGCATGACCAGGTAGCTCCAAGCAGACTGTGTCCTTAGTGCCGTTGCCTTATACTGCTCATTGCACTTTAGAAATCAGTGTATATATGATGTAAATAATGGAAAAAATGAGTTCAGCTTGCAACTGTTTGCTCATGAAAACGTAAGGTGTAAGGTAAAGGGCACAGAAGGATGAAATAGGTGTAGTGCCTGGTCCCTCCTCGTTTCATTTGCTTACTAGAGGTGGTAAAGTGGTGCACGGTGCAGAGCTAGGAAGCATACCAGAGCTGAGGGTGCAGCAGAGTTTCTGTGTAAAGCCAAATTCTGCACTTAGTAAAAATTCACAAAATCTGGAAAAAAAAAAAAGTTTGCTTGGAAACTGAAAAGAGGAGAAGGGGGATTACAATAGGTTGAAGAAGAAAATAAGTTAGGTTACTGAGGGTTAGATCATGTAGAAGTTGGGTTATCAAGCATATCATGAGGTAGTGTCCTAAAAGTAAACTCTCTTGTACACCGCTAAAGAAAAAGCAGGATCCAGCATGCACATGAACCAGGGGAATTGTTGTATCACTGGACTTCCATTCCAGGGACATAGAGAATATGCTAAAAAGAAGAGGTTGAAAATGCGAAGCCTTCAGATCTTCTTTTTTGGTACTGCAGAAAGGCAGCAGCACACATGGTTGTTGATCTGTCAGGAGCCTGGAGAGCACCATACAGATTCAAGAGAAAAGCTCCCATATGTGCTGGGAGGGAGGAGACGATGCTCAGAAGTGGAAGCCT
The DNA here is from genome assembly GCF_047370975.1 of Nipponia nippon. NCBI lineage: Eukaryota > Metazoa > Chordata > Aves > Pelecaniformes > Threskiornithidae > Nipponia > Nipponia nippon. The sequence goes on from NW_028262358.1 coordinate 20,606,897, forward strand.
GTAAACATGGCATCCTGTTCTCGCTTCTGTCACTAGCACTAGTGAATGCATACGCTAAAAATCTATGGAACAAAAAATTCATTTCCGTCTTTCTGGAGGTGGGATGATAGACTTGAGAGCAGAGTCACAGAAATAGGACGGGAAAAGACCTCAGAAGCACCCGTAGTTCATCCTCCTGCCCAGAACAGGACCCACATACACACCTCAGGGAAGTTACCCTTCAAGACTCTATGTTGCAAACTCTGCAGTCTCCCTGAGTATCTATCCCAGTGCTTCACTCTCTTAACCATTAAAAAGGTGTTTCTGAAGTCTAATTTGAATCTTCTTTGCTGTAACGTAGGACTCTCTGAGGATTTACATCTCTAGTGTGGGATTCCCAAGTGTTACTTCCTCCACTGTGCTGCCTGTCAGTGCAAATCCACCAGTGCTGTGTCTTTGGCCATCCTGAATGCTGCTACCACTTGCCTGGGCCAGGGTGGGAAGAATCCTGACTGCTCCAGCCCAGCAAAATGTCTCTGAAAAGTTCAATATTAGTTAACAGTCTGGGAGCTAAGGTTTAGCTGTAACTGTCCTATGTTCATATGTTGCTACCAACATAGAAGGAGCCATTGTGATTCTCCATGGTGGAACTTCGTTTTTCTAGTTTAGTTAAGGTCACAGCTAAATTTGTATTTAACGAGTTCAGATATCTTACCAGCAGCTATCAAAAAGGTTAGCTTTGCCTTGCTAGTTTGGAAGGGCTTGCAAGGATTTTCCGAAGTCACAATTGGAAAGAATCAGGAATAAATCGTCCTCCTATGAAAGGTGCTTATTTACACAGTCTGTTCTTGGCGATATTAGACCCACTCTTTGTACTTGATCATGATGTAAACGGTGCAGTTATTGACACACTAAATTGCACCCAAGTGAATTTGTATTTTACTTCCATAGACTGAGTGTTGTATATACTGAACAGCTCCGTGGTAATACAATAGATCCACACAAAAGCCAGTCAGTAGCTTAAGACTTCCATGTGTGTTTGCAAATAAACAGCTTTAACTGTTTTTTTTTTAGAAGCAGCTACTTACAGCTGTCACCTGCAGTGCTTGAGTACCCGTTCCCATTAAAATAGGTGCTGATGGTGGGTCTCCAGAAAGATTGGGTCATTCAAGAATCTGGAGTGGCACAGGGGGAGGTGGGGGATATTAGAGAGTGTATGGGGAGGAGTTGCTTTTTTAGGCTAAAATGGAAGTTTGAGAGATTTAGAGCAACACTAAGAGCTGAATTAGCAAGAGGAGGACTGCAATGGTGTGGGGATTGAAGTCAACAGGACTACTTGCTTGAGTAAATCTTTTAGCTGTAAGAACTTCACGGCATAGAGTATGTCTTTTATCTATTTCTAATATTCTCTGTAAGCCTACTCTGCTATTCCTGTGTTTGTGTAATAATGATTTGTATTCCAAAAGCCAGGGGTACTTATGAGACACAGTCATTTTTCTGTGTCTCTCCACTTAGTTGTCATTTTTAGGGATATTTTGTACTCATCATATCACTCAGAGAAAACACAAATGATCCACTTAGAACTGAAAATAAATAATAAATAATTTGGTCTCCTGTAAATTGGACTTATAAAATAGCTTGATTGCAATTACCAGCTTTGCAGTAATCTTGAAGGAATTAAGATAAAATGGCGTTATCGTGAGCAATATTAAAAATGAGAATATACAGACATTTGTCTTGGTCTTGTACAACGCAGAACGCCCTTCTCTCCTCTGAAGGGGGACCATGACCCCTAAAAAGTACAGTCACAGCAATTCTGCGGGAGCACCATACTGCTGCAACTGCAACACTAACTCCCGCTCTATCCCTCCTTAGCTTCAGAGATAACCATCCGGGGCAGTTCTTCCCATCGCTGACTCGTACAAGGACATGCTCTCATTTTTGCACTCCTTTTTTGCTCTCTTCTCTGAGACCTGAGGTTCTTCGATGAGGCCAGGGAAGAAGTATGGAGGATACAGCCTCTCTTTTCATTAAATGTAACTCCAGGTTAATACCACCTGGAGTTAGACGGGTGAGCTGGGGTGTGTGACATGGTTGTGACAGCAGAGCTCTCTCACCCCCCGTGGCTGTAGCTAACCCAGCTGCAGTCATCTGGTGTCCCACCTCCCGTCGAGCTCCTCAGCAAGCCCTTCAGTCACAGCAGCAGGCAAGAAACAAAGCAAATAAGCCCTACTTCTGTCTAGAAGTATCAATAGTGTAGATTTATCAGAAGAAGCAAAATCCTTAATTTACACGTCTTATGATTACACCCCTCTTTTATGTCTTCTCTGCCCTTACGCAAATTATACTGCTGTAGTCTGGTCTTCTGACAGCATTCAGGTGCCTCTCCCAGCGCAGTACCCGCATTTTAAAACTCTCCCTCTGTCTCTGCTCTAAGATTCATGTCCCAAAGAGCGGGGTTGTTGTTTCAGGCTTTAGCTCCTTCTCTTTTTGAAGAATGACACTCAGAAATGGTTGCCCAGATGGAAGAATCCATCTTTCAAATCTAGCAGAGCCTTTCACTGCTGATAACCTGTGCATCATCTGTCACTGTTGCTCTTATCCAGTGCGTCTGTCTTAGAGACCAGCACAAGACAGGTACAGTCCAGGACTGATTTTGTCAAGACTAGGCTGGTTTTCAGAGGCTAGGGTATTTTAGTCCAAAGAGAAGATCCCCGGGAAAATATTCACCAAACAAAACATGCAAATTATTGCAAAATATGTGTAGATGAAGCCGAGCTCCGTTCTACCTATGATCTCTTTGAAATGGGGTCATGACGGGACACACGACTGCCCACCAGCTGTAAGAGCTGCAGTGGAAGAAATTGCAGGAAAGGGCACATGGTCTAGCAAGGGCATCTGGTTATACAGGAGGGATGAAGGAGGGGTACATAACTGTCTTTGTATGCACCCATGCTCTAATCACTTAAGTGTGCCCTTATTAATCTTATGTGGAGATAGATAGATAGATGGATGTGTGCATATATGTTGGATAAGAGTAAGAAACTAAAAAAAACCTCAGCAATGAAATTGTAAAAAATATACTACTCTCATTGACAGTCATTGCAAGGTTCTTATGCTTGTTTTTAACATTACAAGGTTGCTTTTTACACTGCAAAATGGATGAATGTTGCCTCTAATGCTTCTGTTTGGGTGCAAGAATGATATTGGATTCATGTGAAGGATGGAGAACAGAATAGTGTTGGGTATATTTAGATTCTGTTTCATTTTTATTTCACATACAGTAACATTACAGAGAAGGACTTCATTCCTCATTTCAAAGAGAAATCCACCAGATAAATTGTGTTCACTGTGGGGAGAGGGATTTTGTCAAAACCAGGATGAAAGATGCCTTTTTGCAGTAGCCTTGATGTGATGGGAGGTGTGTTTCCTGGATGCTACTAATGGATCATTTTTCCACTCTGGGTTCTGCATGTGGTTGAATTTTCTTGGTTCTTCCAACAGGCTATTTGAGAAACCTTGTACTTCGAGCAAGTAGATCTCTGCAGTTCAGAGAGTTAGTATGTTGGCCAGGCCAAGTTTACAGGGATCTAACTTGATAAAGCAGACTGAAAAAATTCGTATTTAACACATTTTTTTAGAATGCTAGCATTATTAGAATATAAAAAAAATATAAGGGAGCACTCATTTAAAGTAGCTCAGGATTATGTCAACTGAAGAGATTTTGCTGCGGTGCATTAGTATCACAGGTAAATGATTCATTACATTTGCCATTCTGGCCTGTTTAAAGCTGTGACTTAAAATGCAAACTTTCAGAGGAAATAGTTACAAATCTGATCTGAAATCTGATAATTATTTTTTCCAAGGAAACAACAGTTCCCAGTTGCAACTGTGTATTCATTTTAGCATTTGCTGTTGGCATACTTAATCTCAGTTTAATTCTTCGGTTGTTTTGATGGAGAGGAAAAAGTCCTTTGATAGTGTCCTTGGATACATATATTGTTAGAAAAATTATTTTCCATATGCTGATTTTTTCTGTCTTTGCAGTCAAGTGATTCTGTAATCATAAAATCTCCTCTGAAGTACAAAACCAAAGCAGTACAGGGAGCTGCAGCAGAGTTTCAGGAGCCAATGAGGCTGGCAGCTTACTGTGAATGTTAACACAATACTGCTATTTGTTAGCTTGGAAATACCATTCGCTGGTTTTTCCCTGATCCAAACGTCTTTGGAAATAGGATGATGTAGGGATTTTCCTGTTCATCAGCTTTCCATTTCTCCTGTGAATTTCCTTTCTTGCTCCAAGGCAAGGAGGCTTTTTCAGGCCATGGAGGCTCTGATCACCAGCAGCACTGCCAGATTTCCTACAACAGCAAATTTGGATCCTCTGTTTTATCTCCTACACTTGACCTTGGGAATGAAAGAGGTAGGGGTGAGTGGAGGTTGTATGAGATGAAGAGATTTGGCCTTATGAAATAGTTCTAAAACAATGCTTCACCTCAATTTACATGCAGGGGTGAAGAAAATCTTGCATTTCTAGAACACAAGATGATGCTGGTCCTTCTGGTTGGATATACAGCCTCTCCTTTCAGCATCTGAGGACCACCCTTTCTTGCTCCCTTACAGCCTTGTCAGTCCATACTTATCTCCTCCTCTGACCTATTTTCAAAAGTACTTAGCTGAAAATAAAATGAACAGGTGGACTGATGCCTTTTCTGGGAGATTCTCTGGGAAGCTACAAGGCACTTTAAAAATGTTTAATATGTTTCTTTTGTAATTTGGCTCCTGTGCAGCCTTCTACAGATCATCTGGTCTGTCTGTCTAGATCAGCTAGCTTTTAAAAAAATTCTTCACAAACACTTTATAACCATTTGCCTTGATCTGAAATAGCAAAAAAAAAGACAGAAAAAAAAGACAGGGATGTACTAGATGGGGAAAAAAAGGATCGAGGGATGTACCATTCAGAGGTTTATGTATAGCTTCCCTTTTCTTCCTAGTTGTAATGGTAATTTCAGTCTTGACTCTCTTATTGAACTTGACTGTATTAATTTTGTTTATTCCTGAACTATCCTACTGAGTTTTGAAACCAAGGGCTGGTTGGTGCCCAGTTCCTGAGTGCTCATGTCCTTACTGTCATTTCATGATCTGTGGTAGGAAGGGAATGATTCTGTACATATAAAGCCTAATGACCTGAATTTGTAAAGCTAAATAGCAACACTGCTACTGGCATGACTCACTATTATTTTTAGCTCTGAAGGGGAGACAGTAGAGCAAAGGTTCATCTTTCCGTACCAGCTGCATCTTTTGTTGAACAATCTGATATTGCTGAGAGGTTTAACCTTCCCGTTTCTGTTTTTAATCAGACTTCTGCAAGATGTTCTGCATCTGTTTGGTTTCTTTTCATAATAAGCTCACTCCTTGAGAGACCGGCTTTCTGCTCTTATTGTATAGTATGGGCCCTTGCTTAGTATTTCTAAGGACAGAGACTTTGAACTGGAACTGTTGCTAGAAACAGCTTAAGTAGAAAAGGTAACTGATTTAACTGAAACAGCAACACAGAAGTCCTTGGATCTGGTTTGTGCTAGTCAAAGCATTAATATTTTCTCCATTCCCCTTCAGAATGATAACTATTTTATTTTTGAAGAATAATTTTCAGAGGTGAAACACTTGGTGGTACTGATACAATAAAGGAAGAATCACATTTTCCTGTGGGATAACTGATCTAGATTCAGTTTGGAAAGTTACACTGATTTCTGAAAGCTTTTGCTCCTAGTCTTGCAGAGTGCTGCAAAGCCTAGCAGGCTGCATGGCCTCTGTGTTCCTGCCAGGGTTACCTGGGAAATGAACTGGCCATTAAAATCCTCTGGCACACCCAAGCAGTTCCAGTTTCTAACTCTGAGTTTCTAAGTAAAGGTGAGTGGTGGTACTGTCAGATTTGGAAGAAAAAAACATGCTTGCATCTTAAAAAAGCAGTTCAGTGACTTTGGAAGTTAAAAACTGCTTTAGAATTGGCTTAGGCACTGAAGTAAACTTGAAGTCCATAAACTTTCAGTGAAACAGAGGTACTGAGCTACTGTGAAGGTACAGGACAGGCCAGAGAGGTGCTACTGCCTCTGGGATACTTGCTAAGAGTATGGTCAAAGCAAAAACCTGCATTCAGATTACATGGGGTTTAGGTCTTAGGCTGTAGCTCATAGTGGTGATGCAGCATATTTGATAAGGAGATTACTGCTTATATGTTAAGTTGAAGAAAAGATTATTCTTTTAATCACAGTGGGAAGCTGCACATCCAGAAACCTTTTCCTGGAAAAAACTTAACAGTATTTAAATCTAATTTGAATTATTTCTTAGGAAGGACATATGATGGTGAATGTCAATTGAGTGGTACTAGTATGCTCTCTGTAATCACGCCTCGTTCTGCTACGTATGGAGGATTTATCTGAGCCAAAAAGGGAAGGGCAGAGAATAAGGAAGACAGGGGGAGAATGTGCCTTGCATTATCAGGGGATTGCAAACTCAGGTAAAGTAAGACACAGACATTTTGTCAAAGAAGTTGGGTATGTAAGTTTAAAGCTTGCTGTAGGCAGTTTTAACTTAGCCAGCACTTCCAGCAGCTGATAACCCAAAGTGACACTGACCTTGGCAGATTCACAAGGGTAAGCTTTGCACAGGGATGAATTATGTCTTGATCAGTTGCTCAAGTATATGAGGCACAGTCCAGCATTCCTTAGGTATTGATTATGGATGTTTGTTTTATCCCAGAACAAAGATACTGATTGCAGATAGAGGAAGTAGAATCAGTCTCTATATTTGAGCTCTTCTGTATCCATTATATGATATCCTGGGGCACAGTGATGCCACTGAGCTTATGCTATGCCTTGCTTTTTTGACTTATTCCTTTTAAAGCTGTAACGCATGCAATAGGAAATACTGGTTTTGTTCAGTAACTACCTGCACAATCAGGCTTTTTTGCTGGGTTGCCTTTTTCCTGGCCTTGTTGTGTTCATGTCCACGGGATGCTTCATGACCTTTGCTTGTGGACATGCAATTGCAATTGCACAGGTATTTTTCAAGTATCCTAAGTGGCTGCTTTGTCGTTGTTGGTGTTTAGAGACACAGCGGAGGCAATTTAGCCACAACGTCACTATTTTTAATCCGTCCTCTGTGTGCTGAATCACTGTACCTCTTGCTAAATCTGTCAGGGTCCGTGGGTGTTAAATGCTGCTAGGATGTAAATCCTTTTTCTTGTGAGGAGCTGCCCAGACTCAGGAAATAAAGTGCCATGGTGGGAACAGAGCTCGGTTGTACCCTTCCCATGCAAAGTGCAGCGGTTTCTATTAGCTGAATAGGGCAGCTCGAGAGTTGTCATAATCCAAGCCCTTTTCTGCAAGGTCATAAATTGTGACCCAGTTGAGAGAGCCTTTTGGTTTCTTGGACTAACAGAATGCTGCCAATGCCAAAAGTCCTACAGATATTCTCATTTCAAGCTTAATATTAAAATTAAAATGCCTGTGATTAAGAAAAACACAACAAAAAAACAGCACCAAAAATGTTATCTGATACCTTAGGGAATGTGACAGCTGAAGCGTCCCTTCTAGGTCTTCTGTTGAGTGACTTGCTGGGTTCAGAGATACTTTTGCACTTGCTACTTTGCCCATCTGTTCTCCCCGCTTCCTCAGATCCCCTGAGCAGGCAGAGAAGCAAAACTTAGAAGACTTCTGCTCTCTCTGCTCTTCAGAGGAAAGAAATTGTGTCAGCTGCAATACACTGCTTGGACGCAAAAAAACGAGTTGGCAGGAAAAAAACAGGTAGTATCCCTGCCGTGTGGAAGGTTGGTTGCAGAAAGGCTCCCAGGCACCTTGGTTTTAGCAGTGGCCATTGAGTTACAGACCTAGATGCTAACATTTTTGGACAGCTGCGTTTTTTATTTCTTAGTTCCTCTGTTAGACATTTAAATAAAGGATGTAATACTGTGGTGAGAAATGGCTTCATTTATATAATTTTCTTTAACAGCATGGCATTTAAGGCAATATCACGTTCTAAGAGTCAAGCTCTTTGTGAGCTGAATCTCTGCTGACAGCACATGATTGATTCAATTTTGCAGATGGGACAGATTTCCTTGTTGTGTCTCAACCTGTCTTTTGATTACTTGCACACAGACCTAGCCACTGACAAACCAAAAATGTTAATATGGATGAATGCTCACACGTATGCCTTACACATATGTGAACGCCCACTCCTTTATGCATTGCTTGAGGAAAAAATATACTTGCGCACAATAATCCTGTTCTTTATACATGTGTAATACAGAATGCAAAGTTATGCAGCCAGAAATAGGAGCAGGGGTTTGAAAAGTTGACTTGTAAAAAAATCGAAAATGAATATTGAATGGGTGTATATTCAAGAGGGCTGAGTGCAACAGGAATTTGTACTTGATTATCAATCCTTCTTCCTTCAATAGGTCATCACTTGTTAGCTCCAGATCTGAAGCAGCTTTCACCGGAAGGCCTTCTCTTACTGTACTCTTATGGGATACCTATCTGTCTCATAGCCCCAGGTCACTTGGCACTAATTCCTAATAATTGCCGTCAGTTTTGAAGGGAAAGCTGGTACTGAACAGGCAAAGAGAGTGAATTGTTCTCCTCTCCCTGGAAGTTCTACGTTTAGCAGCCAGTTGTCACGTAAGGCTGCTGCTGTGGCCTCTCCTGTGTATTTTCTGAATGTTACCTGGTTCAGTGAAGACCACAGGAGTTATGCTTTGGATTGCATCAGAAGTAAAATGTCACAATTAAATAGAGGAATTCAGTTTCCAAATTTTCCTTGTAGGATCATACTTCTAGAGATACTGTATAGACATTGAAAACATTTTAAAACATAGAATTTAACTCACTTCAATTTTCTTTATCTTAATCCTAATGCCAATTTAGAAATTGATATTTCTGTTCAATAGACTTCAGTTGTAGTAGGCTAATGCCTACATAGCAAAATTTTCTGCCCTACCTGATCCTGTAACTTATAAAACTGAGCAGGGGAGACCCTTGATCCCTCTGAAGGTTATATTGTGACTGCAGTTTATTTGGACAACTGATGGCTTGTGTTTCTTTTAGATTCCAGAGTTTGTCCTCTAAGCATTTATTTTACCATTTAATGTAAAATCGTTGCCTGAGGCTGAGCCCCAACACATGAGGTGGCATCCCAAGATCAAATGTTATGAACATAAAAAGAAGCACTGGGTATCACTGGTTAAATCAAAAAGTACTTCATTTTCAGAGGTGGTTTACCCCAAATTTCTAGTAAAAGTCCTTGAAAGTTGTGATTTTGTATCATCTTTCGAAACTGGATCCTGACCTAAGACACCTTAATCATATGGCACCATTAGTGGGAAATGACTTCTGGCCACCGTACTGAAATCTCTTTAAAACGTGACCATCTGCCCAGTGTTCTGCAAAGGCAGGAAATATTAATTACAGAATATTCTGACAGCTCTGGATTTATAACACAGCTGAATTTGGCCCCTTATATTTACAAAATTGATGTTGATCAGAATTTATGTAGATGAAAAACTACTTAGTTAAATAGCACTTTGTTTTCTGAACTGTTTTACCTTTGTATAAGAATATTAGACAAAAGGAGTATATTTTAAAAAGACATTCAGTACAAATTTGCATGAAAATGGTACTGTTGCTACAGGGTTTATTATGAACTGTTATATAAATAGTCTGCTTTTAAACAGACTCTAAATATCTATTTATGCAATGTAGCAGTTAGAAAAATTAGTATGTATTTTAAGACTGACAGTAGCTTACTGTGTTCGACATCTTTGATTTGTACAGCAGAACATTTTTCACTTAACAACATATTTAAAAAAAACAAAGCAAATACCAAGAGCCATACTGTGTGCATGCACTGTATTTAAATATAAAGTTCAAGTTGCATAATGAGTCAGCTACAACCAGGAAATTATTAAATCTGACAGTTTCTTAGTAAATGTTCTCCTATGCCTACATGTTATACAGGTTATTTGTCAATAGATAATGCTGTATATGCTACAAGTTGAATGAACTAAGACAAAAACGTTTCTAAATGGATAAATTTTAAGAACTGGAATGAGACATCAGAGCTACAGTCTGATCCCTTTAGCCAAGCCCATGAGAGAACTCATCTTCTCTTCAGCCATACTGTTCAGTTCTGCTTACTCTGGCTACAAAACTGCTCACAGACTTGGGTGCCTGCTGAACAAGGACAGTGCCTTATCATCTTGCTTTTTTAACAGTAGTGGCTCTTAATGTTGGCCTCTTGCTTTTGAGTCCAGCTCCTGACTCTTGGCTTTGTCCTCTGGGTGCTGACTCTGAACTGAGAACATCTACCACAGCCTCTGGGTGAGGTCATGTTATCCCTTGCTACCGAAAACAAATGTGCCATATGAGTGGATTCACCTCTTGTTAGACCATTAATGAATCTTGCTCCAAACGTCAAGTTCAAAAGCAAAATTGCAGGGTTTTAGTAGGCAGTGAAATAATCTGAGCATTGCTGCAGGCTTGGGTTTGTGGGGTTTTCATGCAATGTACTTCTGGAACGGAGTGGCATATTGTATTCTACCTACTCATTCTTCAGTTCTTCATGTAAATATATACTCAAGCATTTGCTGGAGGCAGTGATTTCTTAAGTCAAACAAGTTACATTTATTTAAGCATGGATCTTCTATCCACTCCACCAGAGCAGGTGACAGTTCCTAAGACTGATTATTCAGGATGAACACCTCTCCCTTATTCAAAGCCTACATGAGTGTGGAGTGTGTCCTCTGTACATGCAGGAAAGCATTCCTCTCATTCTGAAGTGCTCTCATTCCACTCTTGCTCACAGATGCTGTCCCTGCTGTGGTCTCACCATGTGGCTTCTTCAGGCACTGCTTGTGCCTACAGGTACCCTTGGAATTAGTAGCCATAGTATTGCCTTTGTCTTCTTCTATAGCTTGTACAACCACATCGAACAGCTGCTGTGTGAAATAAAGGCAATGCCTGTCCATAGTCTACCTCAAATGAGCTGAACCACTGCGATTCCACTGCATGTTGGACTTGTCATGCAGAAGCAGCTGAGATGTCCTCTGTGCACCTCAGTTCGCTGGGACACAGTGGTGAGAACCCCACCCATATCCTGCCTGCAGGGTGAGTTTATTTTAAGGGTGGAAAGCTGTGGCTTCATATTTGAAATTTGGAGGAATTAATAGCTGAAGTAATTGTTACCAAATTGTAGTTCTATTTGGTTTTGAAATGGATATATGATTTTTCAGTGATGTGTTAGCATTGCCATCTGGGAAGACTCCTTAGGCAAAAGATCTGACTGTTTCAAAATTATAATGGTACAGAATAGATAAAACATGTAGAAGATGACAGTTTCATCCTTTGGGCACGTGTCTGTGTAGACTGAAGAAATTAGTGGAACTGGTCTCCTGCCTCAGTTTCCTTAATGCCCTCTATGTATTTTATACAACATTTTGGTTTTATAAACAATCATTCACACATCTGGTTTCTTTCTGTTCTATTTCTGACTCTAGAAAGTTCTGCCTTGTATAGTGGGTCTGGAGTTGATGAGATATTAAAGGTAAAGACTGAAATTGTGAAATATCTGACATAAAGCACATTTTTCTTTAGAAACATCCTCAAAACTTAAGACTTAAGCTATTATTTGTTTTGAGTGCCTTTTGAAGACTAACCCTCTCTATATCACTGTCTTCTAAATCTCCTGGAAGGAGGATCTGATCACTTGTAGCTTCCAGTCTGTCCTTGTACTAGGTACAGTCCTTTGAGATGCATTGAGGTCATTGGTAATCAATCCTGCATTCATTTTCCAACAAAAGAATTAATCTGACTGATTTTCAGTAGAATTTTGCATTGAGAGAGAACTGCAGAAGTTATGTGAATCATGCACTTTGGCTTTCATGTTCTTAACCTCAGTTTGCCCTTGTGCATCTGTCTAATCTGTAAACATGTCCAATAGTAGAGCTTTCTGTGCAAAAAAAAAAGTCAAAAAAGCAATCACTGACCATATATGTTCCCCCTTTCCTCTGCAGTGCATTAAGCAAGAGTACAACATAGCTAAATTTTTTCTTGACGCTTGTTGCACTTGTTCTCATTGAGAAAATTCCAATAGAAAAACCTAGATTGTGACATGAGTCTTTTGTTTCATTCTGGTAACAGTAAGTTTTGAGATCACAATCATGTTCCGTATGTGAGAGCTCTGCAGAAGAGGTGAAATTCTGACACCCTTTGACACCCTCATCTGTTGTAGTTGCAGGTCTTGTCTTTGGCATCTCGGTCCTAGGAACACTGAGAGATTGAAGCTGCTGTGGCCATAAAGGGGCAGTTGCAGGAGAGGGTGGAACCTTCTGACTTCAAGATTTGGAAGATCAATTTGATTTCGGGTCCTGAAACAAATGTGGCATGCTGGGTCATTGGGAATGTGTTCTTCTTTCTCTTAGTTATGGACTCTGTAGCTTCCTTGTCTGTCTCCATGTATAGTGTGATATGGTAGTTGAGCCAGAAGATGAGAAAGATGTAGTGTACTTTGGCCATGACTTCAAGTCATAAGTGACTTAACAGTGGAAGAAGTATTTCTAATTACAGAAGCCATGTGTATATCAAATGAAGAATCCAGAAGACATTCCAGACTGCAACAGACTACCTACCACTTGCCTTTGATTGAAAGCAATCTTTACAATGTAGCAAATTCTTTAAAATATTTTCCTTTTCAAGGGTTCACTTCTTCCTTGGCCAGACCTGGGAATCAAGATAGCTCAGTGAAAGTTTCATCTGTGTGTTTGAAATGATGAATGTACAAAGTAGAGGATCGCTTGTGTTTCATAGGAGACATAAAACCTTACAGCGTTCACTGGAAATTTATATTCTCTTGTTGTGTAGAGAGAATTGAATCTTATCAAACTACACCAGGGAGATGTTTTCAAAGCAGAAGACTAGCTGTCTGTTCTGATCCTGTGTGAATGTCTGAGAGGAATGTTTTAAGTCAGGGTAGTGCAAGCTCAGCTCTCCACTTTAAGTTTCATGTTTGACTCATCAACACTTCGTAGTTAGCTGTACAAATTCCACTGCCTGGACTGGACTGAAGTACCTTTTTTTTGCTATTTGTGCGTCTACATCCAAGTCTGGTGTTATGCAGGCACACATTTTAAAGGGGAGTTCATTTTCAGATGCATTCAAGTCCTATTAGTGAGCTTGGGGCTGATCAGATGGAAAGCAGCTGCGCAGAGAAGGAGCTTGGGGTCCTGGTGGGCAACAAGCTGACCATGAGCCAGCAATGTGCCTTTGCAGCAAAGGCGGCCAACAGCATCCTGGGCTGCATTAGGAAGAGGCTGGGGCATGTTTCATGTGAGGAGAGGCTGAGAGCTGAGACTGTTCAGCCTGGAGAAGAGAAGGCTCAGGGGAGGTCTTACTGATGTATAAAAATAACCTGAAGGAAGAGGGCAAAGAAGACAGAGCCAGGGTCTTCTCAGTGGTGCCCAGTGGCAGCGCAAGAAGCAATGGGCACAAACTGAAACAGAGGAGATTCCCTCTGAACATCAGGAAAAACTTCTTCACTGTGAGGGTGACTGAGCACCGTTGCCACGGAGAGGTGGTGGAATCTCCATCTGTGGAGATATTCGAAACCTGACTGGATACAGTCTTGGGCAGCCTGCTCTAGCTGACACTGCTTGGGCTGGGGCATTGGACTAGATGATCAGAAGGTCCTTTCCAACCTCAACGATTCTGTTATTCTATGATATACCATGCATCAACACACATCAGAGGAAGCCTCCCTATCAGACTTGTCTATCGGTCCTGTCAAGGACACGGGAAGTGTATGAGCCACACTCCGTTATACAGGCATGACATAGTTGTGGAATGACTAAATATGATTCACAGGTCATGTCCAAAGCACACAGACTTGCAGCAAGTTGGGTGCAAGGCTGAGGTGTCTTCCTAACATAAAGAAGCAGCTGAAGATCTGAGACCTGCTATTTGAATTTTTTAAGTGTATTCGACAAGATTTGTATGTATACTACACACGTGGACATTTTTGCTCATGTTCAAGAGCCTGAACGATTCCAGCCTGAAAATATGGCCTAAGAAATACCTAGTTCTGGCAGCATGTAATCTGCCTTTCCTCCCCTTTCTTTCATATCTCTTCTAACTTTAGTCCAGAATGAATGTAGTACTTGATCAAGGTGAAACAATTTAGCAACCCTTTCAATACAGAGTTAAAGGTCTACAGTGCAATGTAAGTAAAGGGAATGACCATCAGAAAATAAAAAAAATACAGAGACATGTATGGCAGTGCTATTGTGGTCTATTATTACTATTATCATGACTGTTACTGCTATTATGATTGACATAGTTGTTTTTAACATTGTCTGGCTACTATCCTCAGCTGAAATTAGGAACAGTTTGTTGCATTGGTGTCTTTATGAACACACAACATGACCGTATGCTGCCTTGGCGCAAGTAGGACCAAACTGCTAAGGCACAGCTCACATTCTTCAATGTCCTTGTGTTGCTGCTTTCATTATAGGAACAGATGGCTTAGCAGGAGTGTTCCTGGCTTGGTTAAAACAAAGATGCAAAAGGTCATATGAACTGGCTTTTATTGGAATATGCTGGCTATTACAGTTTGTTGTTGTTTAACAATCAGTCCTAGATGTACTTCTCCATTGCACAGAAAGGATCAAAGGTCTCTCAAGTGTGGAAAGCATATACGACGCAGAAATTAACTGAATGGTTTTAAGATGTGTTTTCATAGACATATATGCATTTTGAGACATTTCTTCCCATATCTGACTCTGAACGTGTAGGGACAACATTTTTGTTGTATAGCAATAAAATGACTGCTCTGCTGGCAGCATCTCATCGTTCCTTACATAAAAGCCATGATGGCCTTGAAACCTTGAATCTGGACAGAGGGATAAAGAAAGTTATATTTTAAGATCCTGATTCAGTGACCTTAGTTCAACAGTGACAAAAGATTTCTGCCATCTAAATAGATATTAGATGACCTCACAAATGTAAAATGGATTTTTTATTTGCTCAAATGTCTGCATCGCACATGGTCTTCTCGTGACCTTTCACAGTCTCAGCAGAGATGCCAGTTTTGGATGAGATCTTGGAAGTCAAACCATGCTTGGTTGTAGAAGTTAACTACTTGGGGCTGGAGAGGTCCTGCTGGGACCATGGAAGAAATTTGCAATCCCCCTCCACTAAATGTACTGTTATTTTACTTTCTAGCACTTTACATCCATGCCAAAAGGAAAATCCTTTTTATGCATTTTAGACTATATTCACTGATGTTTGCTCACTGTATTCTGGCCTTGTATGTATGCTACTAGATGTAGGCTAATTTATGTCAGCACGTGATTGCTTGCTGTACTTGTTCCTGAAACTGGGGGAAAAAACCTACTAGGAACAGATCTGCAAAGTGACTTTATCACGTTTTCTCCTTTATTGCTTTTGCAATAGATTGATCTACATGCTTTTCTTTGTTCTGACATGTATTTCTTGGTCTCTTAATTTTCTGCATAAAACCTAAGTAGTTACTCACTGATCCATATATATATCAAAAGGAGAAAGAGGTCAGTGAAGAGACTAATGGCGAGAAGGAGAGGAAAGATGCTTTTGAAAATATGTTTCTAGTTTGATTAGATTTTGCTCCTGGTTCTAAACATAAAATCTTTGCAAACTTTTAACTTTGTTATGTTATATTCCCGAGCAATTGAATCTTTTGGCCAGCATGCTATTAAATGGATATTTTCTAGTTCATAATTGTAGTAGAGACAATACAGCAGACTTTGTGAGGAAGACCTTGTGTGACTCTGAGATGGTCCATTTTTTATAATTAACGTAATTGGTCTAGCAAAATATATTTCTTTTCCCTACAAATGTTGCCTTGGTGTATCATGAAGGCAATCACAGCTACAGCAGTGTTACTGCTGCTCTGAAAGTCACAGCTGAATATGTCAGTGGGAGTCAAAGTAAAAGGTGCAATAGAAATGTTATGAATTATTATTAAGATACACAAGAGAGCTCTGCAGGGAGGAACTGGAACATCTTGGGAAATGGTCTGCAGTCAGCCAGCTGGGAAAGCTGGAGACAGAATGTTAATAGAAATGTTGTTTTTCAAAATCACCATGACATCAACATTTATATCAAGTGCCTTGTGCTGGGGCTGGTTATATAACCGTGATTACATTAGGTGTGATGAGCAGCTGCGTAGTTGAGTGGGGCTGTGCTGTGCAAGGTGGAGTTGGTAATGATGCCTGTAGCTAAAGCTTCTTCAGTAGGAATCCTTGTTTTCAATGCCCTATAACTTTATAACCATTTAGCTGGAAAATTCCATGCTTATTTTACCTCTGGCTTCATAGCTTTGGATTTCAGGAAATGTTAGAACAAGATTTTAACAATACCTAATTGTGCCCAATGTGTTACCTTTTTGCATTAATTAATTATCAGAGTTTGCAAATGCTCAAAAGGCATTTAGGTGCTTGCAAAAGTATCTCAGATATCCTATGCTGCATGTTATCCTGCCCCACGCATTTGGAGCTTCAGGGTGCAGGAGAGAGGTGTAACCTTCCCTTTGTAACCTAAGGGAAGGAGTAGCTGGGCTTGAGTCTGAGACAGGAGCTACCCTTTTGCCCAGAAGAGTGTTGGTCAGCAGGGAGCCACATGAAGGAAAGCATCAGTTTGCCTTTTTAATGTCATACTCAGTTACAGTTAAAGACATACTAGAAGATGCTGAAAGGACATTGGACTGCAAAATCCCTCAGGTCACAAAATGCTGAAGGAAGGCTTGCTCATATGGCCGTTCTTCCAGTCCCCTTATATCCGAGCCAGTTATAGACATTTGTGATCATTCTCAAGACTATCACTTATTTTGACCCAGGTTGTCTGTGTAGAGTTATTTCAGCTATGTGAAAGGAAGATAGCTTCAAATGGTCAGTGTTACCAGTATGGGTAGGATATTTACTTCAGTTATGGAATAGAAAAATCCAGAACTGAAGTCCCCTAGCATACAAGAGAAGCATCTTGAGAGAGTATGGTAACTACCATGCGTCATCTAGCAATTGGTCTGGTATTTGCTTGGCAACATTTTGCTCCATTAGTAGAAAGAGATAGGGAAATGTCCCAGTTCCAGCCTGAGTAAACTAAAAGATAACTCTGGCAAAATTTCTTGGTTAGAAGGATGATAGTTAAGAATAACAATATATAGTCTTTATATGGTGAGCATTCTTCTCAAAAACGGCATAAGCAATTCAGAAGTAGTTCAGGGACTAGAACAAGTGATGAATATTTCAATAAATGTACTGTTGGAGATACCAGATACAAACATACTATATCCTTTTTCATCCTCTAAGCAATATATGCTTTAAGGCAGATTTCTTCTGAAGAGCCACAGAAGGAATAGGATATAAAACACAGATGCTACTCTGTAGTAGCATATTTTTAATATTTCATATTTTTAATGACATTTTGAAGGTCAGCTGTCTAGGGAACATGAGGAGGATTGTGTGAGATGTTGAGAGATCTGAGAAAGCTCTGCTGCCTTTTCTGAAGAACTCTGCTTTCATCCATCCGCTCGGCCAGGCAGCCGTCATGCATATAAAACCTGTGTACACACAGGCTTCATACATAGGAAATAAGCTATATGTTTTCTTTTGCAAAATCCATTTAAAAGTTTATGTCCAGATATTGAAAATTTGATACTATTCTACTACCTTAGCGTGTTTATATATTAATATCTGTTTGGAAAAGGCTGTTCTCTTGAGTAATCTGAGTTGCTTCTAGCTACTCACCGAGACTGAAGAGTTGCTGCATTTTTAGATGAGGCAACTGTTAATCAAAGTTGTTCTCATCCCAGTCTGATTCTTGTCCTTCCTCTGTATGCTTTCCATATTGAAAGGAGCCGCTTATGCCATAAATTACATCTTTTTACAAAACCTTACGCTGAAATAGAATTTGGTCTTAAGGCAAAGCTTCTGCTTCTTGGAACTCAATTTCTCAACTATAATTATTTTCATTAATTTCTCTGTCACTTTCAGTAGTTTTTTCTTCTCTAGAAAGATATCAGAGGCTCCCTCTGGTGGCTACGTTAACTTAATTTGGCTTTTGTTTTTTTTTAAAAAGAAAGATGGAAAAAGCAGATTACCATGTAAGACTGGAAGCCCAAACCAAAAGAAACAGTAATAATAATAACACATCTGTTGTACAGGATGAGCAACGTAGATTTGTACTGAAGAGAGAAAAGGTAATTTCTTGCAGGAATAGCTGAAGGGTTTGCAGCACAATATGAGCTTTAATTCAACACATTCGTACACCATTGCTATTGAGCAATATGCTCAGATAGGAACAGGACATGAGATCTACTGAGTGAAAACAAAGCCTCTCTTTTTCATTATCTAAAAAATTAGACCTGTTGTCTCACTTAGCATGCAAAACTACTTTGACTTTGGACTTTTTTTTTTTTTTTAAATAGAATTGTAATGTACAGAGGTTTTTTGAAATAATGGTGGAGTCTGTTGAGTTCAAAACCGCATCACTCAGTTCCCATTAGTTATCTCTTTTGTGTTTATTTTTTCCCAAGCTTTCTGAGCATATGTAAAATAATTCAGCAGTGTGGTTCTGTTGTTTGTTAGGAATCCATCTGGCAAATAGTCTGGATGCAAGAAGTTAAAGCTAATGCATTTCATCTCATGGGTGAAGAGCGTGCGTAGTCTGTTGCCGCAGCTCAGCTGCCACAGACTACCTAGGTAAGCCACAATAGCTTGATTGTACAGACACCAGCTTAAACGAGGCTCCAGGCAGCCTCTGCCAGCCCAAGAGACAGGACTGACATCTCCTCCCCAGGTGCCAAAGCAAGGACTGGTTTTAAGTAGTGCTGTTCCCATTTGTATACAGCTTATGTTGTCCAGGTCATCCATTTTCTGTAGGTCGTGAACAAATACTCGGAAGGTTTCAGGTTGAAAGCTGAGCTCCCCGGTCTTCACATTCTGCCTCTCCCCTTCCAGTCTCTGGTACTGAAACCTGCCCACAAATGCAGCAGTCATAATTTGCAGCAAAATCTCTTTAAATGGCCCACTGAGTTATATATTTGGCAAATTTCCAGTGGTTGGTGGAAGTTTGAAAAAGCCTAGTATCTACAACGTAGATAAATCCAAAATGGAGAGATGATCATGGGTTATTACTGGATTTATATGCAGGCTTGATTCTCATGAGGATTTCACAGTTTCGCTGAAGTCTGTAACAGTAGATGAGACAGATTAAAATACTTCAGAAGTTTACTCCCAAAAGAGAAAATGTATTGCACAATGTCATTACCAAAAAGAATATAACTCTTCATTACTGTTACAAATCACACTAAAACAATTTCCTCCCAGTTTGGCTATGCTGTATTTCAAAAGTAAATGTAACAAGATGTGTTTTTTGGCATCAGATTAAGTTTACCTGATTACTGATTAAATGAATTGAAAAAAAATGTCTGAATTCCTCCCAGCTTGGATTATTTGTTCTTGTACTTCCTCCATACCATGTAGAACAGCTGATAAAGTTGAGACATCATCCCTTGCCCCCAAAGAGAAAGCTGAGGTGTTTCAAGCCAGAAATGCGTACAGAGGCTTTGAGGAGTAGCAGTTTCCGCAAGGTTTCTATGGGATACAGTATTTTTCCTCAATCTTCACTCCATTTCCAATTAGGCTTATGTATGTGGTGTACTGTATGCATAATTGTATCTATGACATAGGAAACATGCTGAGTTTTAAGATGTACAAGGACATATGTATATACAGTTATTTTCATTAAGATAGCAGAGTTATAAGGCATTATGTCTAGTAAAGCATCAAGTAAGCTATAGAGTGGATTGGTTTATGAAGTGCTGGACATACAAGAGGAACTTAGCTTTTGTATTTCCCTCAGAGAATCAGGCGCAATCAATAACATTGCCTAGTTGACAGTTTTTCTGAGAAAGTTCCTTTTCAACTGAGTTTAAGAAGCTAAGTTTAAACTTGCAATATAAATGAATTAGCTAGGCAGGAAGAAGGGTGAAGTCCCTAGAAGAATCCTTCAACCCTCTGTTTCAACTGAAGCTAAAACCCAGGGTATGTTTATGTATGTGAATGTGTATGTGTGCATCTGCTGTGTAGGCTCTGTCCTTCGTCACAGCTCCTTTCTCAGTGGCACTCGGGGTATGCAGAGTTGTGCTTATTGAGTCAAGCCTAATCCTAGCATAGCAAAACATTCAGGTTGCTCCTCTGAGAGACCGCTTTGACAAGGGATAATAAGTGACATTGGTCCTTCTCTTAATGCTGAGTAGTATCTGGGCTAAAGGGGAAGTTGCCTGTCCCATGTTAAGACAGCTACTAAACATGAGGTTGGCATTTATCTCTTTACACTACTATGTATATGTCTTTAGCCTTTCATTTAATCTTAACTTTAACAAAACAATACAAGGTTATCATTCCTATAATCGTGCCTCATTTCAACACGATGCTGATAGGGCACAAGACACTGCATTTTATAAGGGCAGTAGGTCTAAACATGTGGAGAACAGGCATGCTTTGTGAGTGGGAAAGATCTTTAGGTCAAGCCATACGCTTCACACCACGTAGCAACATCTCAGTGTGGGAACTCGTAACTACCTCTTGAGGTCACTCCTGCCTGAGGTGTGATGATTGATGTGTCTTTACTGAGCAGCATGTGGGCTACGAAATGGCTTGAGTTGGAAATCCGGAGCAGAGATACTTCTTTTCATACTGGGAACAAGTATTGCTTAACAATAAGGCAGATCAGATTAACGGCAGTCTCTCTGGTTTTAGGTTCAGTGACGTACTCATAGAAAATTAATGGCAGGTGAAGAAATTTCAGAAGGTGCCTGGGTTTTTTTTTCAGGAACTCAAAAAACTAATTAAAGATGAAATTTTTCAGGCCACAGTTCGGGCAGACTATGTAAGAGACCACCAAATGTGGAAAGATGCTTTCTTGTCTTTGGATTTTATAGCCTCCACTCAAAGGCCTCACAGAGAATAGTCCTCGAAGTGAAAAGTAGCTGGGCCTGGCAAAGGATAAATGAAATAAGTGGGGTTTTGAGAAGGAGTTTAAAAGACAACAGGACATGAATGGAGAAAAATGGGGGGATAGAGAGGTGTCATAAAAAGATAAATTCAAGCCTGAGAAAAAACAAAGCAGATAGAAGTATATCCCAGGGAGAAGGTAGAAGAAAGGTAGCGCACAGAAAGAACTGAGAATAGGGATGTATGGTGAGGAAGAACAGGATGAGGGGCTTGAACTTCACAAAGAAAGGAAAGGAAAGCAGTGAAGGGAGCTGGGGGTATGTGTGGCCTGGCTGAAGCATCAGGGAGCAGCAGAAGCAGCGCTGCTCCACAGAGGGGGACAAGCCAGGAGCCAAGGGCGACCCCAGCATGGCTGTGCCCTCATTGAACAGGGCACAGTCCCACAGGGTCTCAGCAGAGCTGGGTGCTGGTAATGGGGTCCATTGACAGCCCCAGACACAGCCAGAGGATGAACCAGGTCCAGGAGCCACCCAGTCAGAGAAGCAGGAGATGGGTCTACAACATGGGTCCAAGGTCCACCCAGAAGATGGGGCCAGAGACAGGGCTGGAGACAGGCACATAGCCCAGGCAAGGTCTGGGTACCCAGGGCTGAGCTACCTGGAGCTCCTAGGCCATGGGCAGAGGGTGTGAGTGGGGGTCCTGGGTGAGGCCAGTCAGGGCCATTAAGGCCTATCAAAGTCCTCAGAGTCCTGGCAGGGATTGACACGAGAGCAGAGACATTAATAGGAACAATGAGGAGACGTGGGCTTTGAGGCAGCTCTAGAAAGGCAGTTTTGACACCAAACACTAGATGCCAAGTCATGGTGGATGGCTCCCATCAGGTAGAATGGGAAGAAATTAAAAGATTTTAAGTGAGGTTTTTGGAAAATGGCACCAAGAGAGCCACAGAAGAAAGCTCGGTGAGGACAGAGGAGATATGGAAAGAAAGGGTCGTTATTGTTCTCGGGAGGACAGTAAAACTGATAATGATGAAGAGAAAGGAGGACTAGCAAAAGGGAAAGATAGTGTAATGGTCAGGAAACTGGTGCAGGGACTATGTCAATGTTCTTCAACCAGCATTATCAACAGCCAAGTTCAGAGTTTTGTTGTGAAACTGTTTTTGAGTTATTGGAGGCAAAAAATACCCACGAATTTTGTGCATAACAAAACAAAGCTATTAGTCGTGCCTAATCCAGCAAGGTCTGCAAGAATTGTCTGAACTTCCTAAAGCGGTTCACCTCTAGTTCCCAATGAGGCTCAAGAAGGGGTCAGATTACCCCAAAAAGTCTTTCTAAGGTGGTCAGAAACTGAAAATGGCAGTATATTTAGGCACGTTCAGCTCACTTTTAACTTTAATCTTGTAAGGCATATTGGACAAAGTACTGGCTGATTGGAGTTTGGCTTTCTTCTCAGCACTGTGCTGTTAGCCCGTGCTGTTTATGGCCTACTTCTGTTCGTCTCAGTGCCCCTCATGTAAGCTGGTAATATATATATGCCTGTCTTCATTATAGGGGGATCTGGAGTCTGGTTATAGGAGTAAAAAATCATTTATAATTGTAAGATTAGTACTGGCATGCTGTAGTCACAATAGGTACTGAAAGGCCATGCCTACTTAATAAGCTGCTTAACTGACTCAGTATTTTGGGCTACATTTATAGAAAGAGGCTGTAGATGTAAAGTGTAGATATAATAATTAGGAAGAACATAATTGTCTAAATAACCCAACTGTTCTTGCAAGTCAGGAAGCTTGATGTGTTGCTTTTATCAGTGGAGAACGCAATTCACTGAACACTGGAAGGCAGGCTCGAAAATCTGTGCAGTTATAAAAAGAAATGGCTGAGCCAAATATTTTGTAAAAACAAAGTAAGATTTGAAAAGAGAGACCCTGAATTAAATCAGGCAACCCATTATGTGCATGGCTGGAGTCTATGGTGTAAGGAGGGAGCCAGACTCCTGCATTTATTTAAGTCTGCTTACTATATAATTCAGAGTAGTGAGGTGAACTAAGGATGAAGCATTAGCTTCAGCATAGAATTTTTATTCTGATCACTGGAGCCTAAAGTTATTAAAAGAACATACACAATTATGACATCCTAGGGGACTGGCACACATATAAATCTGGATATGCTGCCTGTTTCTCGCAAAGCATATGTATGGATCAGTGTACCGCCTGCTTTTTATTTTAACTAGGTTTGCTGCAGCTGTTGCTCTGAAAAGAACCATTTAACACTCTGGGGAAAGAGAAGCTGCAGAAATCCTCAAATTAATATCTATTAACAAAAAAAAGTTTTAAATAAATTGCTTGTTTATGTGGCTGAAACTCTTATCCCTTGAACAGAACAAAGAACCATCTCTTTGCTAGTTCTAGACCTTTCCTAGCTCCCAGCTAATCAACTTACAGTACCATAAAAAATTTAATCACAGCTTATTCTTCTTCTTCCTCTAGTACTTCATGATGAAAATCTATTTTCATGATAGGTAGGGATGTGAATACTTTCTGAAGAGCAGAAGCCCATGGTCTTTAAATTTAACCAGTATATGTGATTTTCAGATTGGCTTTTAGGAAAATATTTTAAGCATCAGGTAGCTCAGCATTACCTGTTATCTGTGCACATGAATGCCATAACTCCCAGTCTTTGAACAGACTAATCGCGATGTGTATACATTACATAAAGTGTATTAGATTTCATCTGACAGTCTCAACTTCAGTGTTGGCGATGCAGAGTACATTGTGGAGTCCATAGTTTTTAGAGGTGTCAGCAGAAAAAAAAAATAATCAGGTTCTTCTGGTCCAAAAAGATAGGCCATTAACCCTTGGGAAGGTTCTCATAGCGTATTGCCAGCCTCCAAAACTGTCCTGCCAGGCATCTTCCTGGCATTGATGCCCTGTTCTTGTTTCAGGCGCTGCCCATCCTCTTAGCCCTGCTGCCTGTGACTCAGGGTTTCCCCCCTCTCTTCCCTCTTGTCCCTCTCTAGCTCCCTGTTTTAGCCTACTGGGAACCCTGTTGGGCTGCTTCTTGTGTTCCCATCGCCTTCTCTCTTATCTTCTAGTGGTATCACCATCCAAACAGCTGTCAGTCAGCTTCTAGGCTAATGTATTTTTGTTTGTCACTACATCCCATCTCTGTACCTTTGCCAAGTCACTCCTGCTGTTCCTGCTTCAGTTTCTTCAGTTCCTCTTCTGTCCTCAGCTTCCTCCTCTTCTGCATAAGTTCACTGTCATATCCATAACTGAAAGGGAGCCACTTCCAGTAGTGCCCTAAGACACTACCTGTAATACCCACAGATTAAAGGGAAAACAAGAAGAAAGGAAAACCTCATGATCTGGGCAATCGGGGACTTCGTTCTCTCACTTCAATAATTCACAAGATTTTAGAATTTTTTTAAGGTAGAGAGATTAAAAGTCTCAGAGGTATGATATAAAATAAAGCATAGATGTATTAAAGAAAGATTGTGTCAGACTAATCTGCTAATCTCCTGAGACGACAGCTGGTTTCCCCGGGAAGGGAAATGCAGCAGATATCGTCCAGCTTGACTTTAGTAAACTGCCACCAGGGAAGTGAAGATTTGGATTAATAGAAGAATTGTGGAATTGGTAAGAAACTGCCTAGAGAGGAAACAGATTGCATTGAAAGGGGAAATACTGGGCCAGAGGGGACTTTACACACCAATGAGTTTTTGATGATGCCACAAAAATTGAGAGTGTGCCAGTGAAATTTGTCATTGACATTTTTCTGGCTTTTTTTTTTAGTGGGTTAAATATGATGGCTCTGTAGTGGCACAATGTTTTAATTATAAATGTTTCCGTCTCGCTCACTAGCTCTTCTGTGACTTTGCTCCTTGAGTTGCTTGTTCTGATGCTGTGAGCAGCCTGCCATTGCGTTCCAGCCATTGGGAGGTCCTCGGGCAGGACTGCACCAGGGAAATGGGCAGATGAGGATTTTTAATGGACACAGCCCCGCAACTGGATTATCTGCTGTTATTTATTATCTGCTGCTCCTAATCAGCCGTTCAGACAGCATTCAGAACAAATTTTAGGGGAGTTTTTACCCTGTATTGAGGAATTAAATTGAACACAATTATGAGTCAAAAAGAAAGGAAAAAATATGCTTCTGCATCATCTTAACCTACTACTGAGTTTTCCAGTCTTTTCAGTATAGACAGAATAACTCACAGGACAGAGCATTTTAAAAGAATAATTTAAATACCAAGCCTTTCAGTATGATGACAATGCTTCATTATGTGTGCCCAACTGGATTCCTGCTTCCTTTCTATACAATTTTGTGGGTTTGTCTCGTTCTTGGAAAATAACAAGCCAGCTTTGTTTCATTTTCCTTCAGTGAATGTGTTCTCATGAACGGAAACAACACACTAAAGCCTGTGCTTAATGCTAACAGTACTAGCAAACTGTAGGAACATAAAGTCACTTTTCAACATAGAAGGAAATCAGAAGTTCTTCTTGGGTCCAGATTTGGACCAAAATCAATCAGGGTATTTTTTTCCAGTGGTTATTACCTGCTTTCTTTCAAAAAGCTTTACTTGAGTAGACGTGCTTTGCGGTGTGATCTGAAGCAAATGTGAAAGGCGCAATGGCCGCCCTCATCTGGAAAATACCTGATGAACCAGCAAACCACCTTATCTTCCTTTACATCTTCTAGACCTGTAGGCAAATAATGCCCCAACTTTGCAAGGCTAACCAAATAAGTACCAGCAAGCAAAACATACACAGAGGAAAAGGTGAATAGAAAATGCATGCCTGCGATGAGGTCCCCATCTAAGAGAAAAGGTCACAGTTTCACAGGTAGGTGCATATAGAGAAAAATCACTGCAGGGCATAAGAGCTGTCAGAGTATCCAGAAGCATCAGAGGATTTGTGATAAGGAATCAAGTGCAAAAGATAGAAACGGTGTCTGGCTGCTCTCCTGCTTTAAGTATGTACCAGCTTTTTAAATCCCTTGTCTCTCAGTCTTCTCTAGTGTGCACTTGATTTAAAAGTTCAATATTACAATATTCACACATTAATCCTGATTGTACCTATATCCAATTCTGTCTGTTCTTGGGAAAGTATAAAATCAATTTCTGTAGCACAGCTGAAAAGCAAAAATTGTTGGATTACCATACTGTTGTGTGCAATAAAAATATAGCATTATCTAGGGAAGTCTGTAGTTGATTAGAGCATAAATATCAACCCCCCAACTCATACCTCTGAGTATTTTATTCCTGCATCTTATAGAAACAAGGATCTCTGCTGAACAGTGTGACATTTCATTACTTTGGATTTGCTATGATGAATAATATTATATGCTATTGGCCTAGAAGAAATATTACTATAGTAACTGGCTCATGATTCATTTTTTATGTTTTTTTGCTATATTTCCTAAGGGATGCCTGTCTAGACTAAAAATGTTTAAACTAACTCTTGGTAACGGTAATTAATTTTTTCCAGAGTGCTAAAAATATGGGACAGATAAACAATACTTAGATACTGCTTTTTAAAAACACAGCAGGCCCATAACATTCTTTAAATTATGGGAGTGTAGTTTTATTTTATTTGGCACTTTTTTATTAGTAGCTTTCTGTGTTGTTATTAATCCTGTTTAGTGACCTAAGGCTGGATTCCCACATCGACAATATTGCAACTCTAATGAAATCCTTAGACATAATATATAAAATGTTACATATGAGGATGAAAATACAAGTGGGGTTGGTTGATTTAAATCAAAGTAATGAGCTTACTTATTAATTTAAATCAGTAAAAAGGAAATCTTGGCATAAGTGATATATTAATATTTTATATTTTGGATTTGTACACATTTAATTCCTTGTGATGATTCTTATGGGTCACCAGTCAACAAGCACATGTTGGCAAATATCATCTTTATTACAGTGCCTTATCAGCATAAGGAATAGGAGGATGTGTAAGGTATGGGCCCATTTATTGAAGCATATATAGAGCTTAATGTGCATTTACTGCATCCTTGTTTTTATCATGGTAAAAGATTTGATTATTTTTTTGAATTAGATTGTTTCAGAAACTCATTGTCTATGTCAAAGCATGTTTGTTTGCATTAGAATTCATAGATACTCAGGGTTCAGATAAGAAGCGTGGAACTACCATTTTAAAGAAGAACCATTTTACAGTTGTTAAAATTACCTTAAGTATAATAAATATGCATAAAAATAAGCTTATTTAAGCACATTTTATATTTAAAATTCACTTAGAAATGTGAAATATTATCTGTAACAAGGAAACTAAATTCATTCTCACCTGCTTCCTTTTCACCGAATAGCAAAGAAAACCCTGGTTTTATACTTTTTGAATTTGTGGTAGAGTTTGCAGCTTGAATAGAACTACTCATTAAACTGAACTAGCTGAATAAATGGAAATGAAGAAAATATTCACCTTATATTTTCAGAAAGCTGAACAAGCTCTGGCTTCGGGTTTTTAGTTATTCTGCCTAATGCTTGATTTGAACTGCCCTCAGTTTAGGCCTCAGCATGCAAGTGTTATAATTTTCAATGGCTTTGTTCGAAAACTAAATATCCAGTTGAAATGTTTAGAAACTGGGAGCAGGTTGTGGGATTTCTTGTGCGATAAATTGGCCTTTATTCACCCTGAATCTTACCTCAGGATAGCCATGGTAACACGGTAACTCTAATAAAAACATAGAAGAACAGGGCTCTGTCAGCAGAACCACCAGCACATTGACTTTCTGCCTTTTGTTTTTCATTTAAGTGACGGGAGGTTCAGAGGATCACCCAGTAGCATATGACATTTCATAACAGTTCATAAATTATGCAGTCAGACTTGTTGGATTACAAAAGGCTGGAAACAACAAGTGCTTCTTGTGTTATAAATGAAATGGCTTATTTACAAAGATGACATAGCTATATTAATTGTGAGACGTTAAGATTAAAGGGACAGGCCTGTGCTGTTTAAGATGTTAATTAGAAGAAACTCATTTTCGAGAAGAAACAAATGCATCTTTTTAGTTTGCTCTGGGTTTGCTGAAGTGCTCTGCTGATTGTATTCTAAACCATCTTCCTTTTCCAGCAATTTTAAGTGGTTTTTCCTCATGCATTAGCCTAATGTCAAGGCAGTAAAAGAATCCTGTATCAAGGTTCACATTCAAAATTAAAAATGGTGATCACCTCCATGGGTAGAAAATTCAGCTTGTTCCTTGCTGTATGAAATTTGGTCAAGCACCAGCTGGGGTGTGCTATCATCCCTGAGCGTTGAATGGTAATTGGAGTAACTAATTGGAGGCATGACCCCTGAAATAAAGATGCTGTTACTACATCTGCAATCATCTACGCAGGGCCCTTGAACCTGCCCTGCTGACAATGCAGCTTTTCCCCCTTTCTCCCTGGCGAGGTTCCCAGGCAGAAGCAGCTCCAGCGTGGCTCCTGGAAGACGCCTTCTGCCCTCCATGGGTGCTTTGCCCTGGTTACGGTTCCTCATGTTCCTTCCCCTGTGCCCGCTCTGGAGGGAGTAGCAATCCTTAGGCTTTCCAGGGAGTTGTCAGTTTAATTTAGCACAGAAATGTCCAGGGATTTGTCACACCTGATAGGGATTTTGAGGTTGAGCTGACCATTGCTCTTAGGAGCACCTCTGAGTGACTGCTCCTTTCCAAGCGCACATTGAGAAGAGGAGAAAGAGAGGTGGTGAGCATGGTAGTGGGCAAGATTTGGGAGCATGGAGGTCTTAATAGGAGGGTGCAAGGGCAGGTGGTGAGTTGGCTTGGGGTGGGTTGGGATGAAGAAGGATGAGGAACAGAAGTGGGAGGCCAGGGTTGGGGAGCAGTAGGCATGAAATGGAAAGATAACAAAAATGAG
This sequence comes from Nipponia nippon, assembly GCF_047370975.1. Lineage (NCBI taxonomy): Eukaryota > Metazoa > Chordata > Aves > Pelecaniformes > Threskiornithidae > Nipponia > Nipponia nippon. The sequence goes on from NW_028262358.1 coordinate 20,635,791, forward strand.
GAATTGCAAATGAGGCAACCTTTCAGCCTTTCGAATGATCAGTTGCCTCTCTTGGAGCCTGTTGCCCTTCGGGCAGGGCTTGCATGTTCATTTTTTTGTTGCAGATAGGTGGTTTTGGTGCTCGTGAACTGCATTACACACTGATTTTCTTATTTTTCTGCTCTGACGCTCTTGGGTTATATGAAGAAGAATGAAGCTTAATGGTGTTCTTGATTTTATAGATCAGCTTGTGGCTTAAGCAAAGTACCCACCCCCTGGAGGTCTTATTTGCTGTTCTGTTTCTCCTACAAAGTAATTTGAACTTCTCCCTTTCTTCCAGTGGCTTGTTGGGCTGCCCTGGATAAGGCTCAGCCAAGTGAGGAGGAATATCCAGCAGTGCTGGGAGTTGGGAGTATGTTCTGCAAGGATAGCGAGGGAGGTTGTGATTCACATCTTAAACAGGGCAGGGTTTTACAAAACTGCTGAAGTCTCAGGGCAGCTGAAGCATTAGTGACCCTTAAGGGATTAAAGAGAGTTTAGATTTTAACAGGCATTTCACTAATGAAATCACAAGTTTATAATTTCATTTCACTTCCGAGGCTAGATGCTAATCGAAGCACATCCTTTCTTTTCTTGTTACAGGGGTATGTGGATAGTTCAATTAACGTCATTAACAGCGAGGAAGCATAAACAGCCACAGGCACAAAATGCTGTGCCTGCGTGGCTTTCACAGAAACAGAGCAGAAACTCTTCAAGGGATGAAAATTACTTTTCCTTTGTACAAGACAAGCAAGCCCTTGGCATGTTTGCACTTGTGGCCCTTCTGCTTTAGTCCTAATATGGCTTTTTACTGAGAGCTGGCCTAAGGTAACCTGCTCCTGCAGTGTTTACAGATGCCTTATAAAATGTGCATGCAGGCAGTCTGGTCCTGCCACAGGCTGCAAAGCCTCTGCCTCCCTCCACCACCGACTGGGATAGAACGGACTCGCTGATATAGTGAACACAAATGCAGGTGTTGCTGTACGAGAAGCCCATTCTCCATCCTACTGAAGACAAATACTGAAAATACTCTATATCTTTAATATTATTACACATTATGTCACTTTTCCTTCACTGTGTGTATGTAACAAACTGGAATGAGAGTAATGTCTCTGTTCAAGAATGAGTACAGCCATTCCTGAGCTAACATGCATCACCAGTGTGTCAGTGAAATGCTATATAGCAGTTTTAGAGGCAACGACGTCCATCAAATCTAGATTAGAAATCACCTTGCCGGCACCATGAATTTACAAGGAGCTGTAAGATACAGAGGTGAGGGAAGAGGGAAACAAGGAAAACAAAAGAGGAAACTGAGAAAAAGGTGTGGAGAAATAGAGAATGACAGGAAGAGCTGAGGGATTCTTCCTCCTGCCTTTTTTCAGGCACGTCTGAAGTTCAGTGGTAGCTATCATGATCTCTTGTCATCACAAATATGTTATTTTCCGCTGGCTTCCAATATTTCAAGCTTTTCATTGGGGACAAGATGAATCATTGTATGTTTGAGAACATATAATGCAGAGTTCTAGAAATACAGTCCGTTCAAATGAATTATAATGGTTCATTTTACACCCCAAGGAGGGCATTGCTTATTTTTCAGTCTTCTGATTAATTTAACATCATTTTTATCTGACTGACAATACCAAGTAATTTAGGTAAAATAGGAACCCAGGTAAACTGCTTGTGTTTTATCCAGGTTAAGAACATTGCTATTTTCTGACGACCTCCTGTTCGTCCAACAGTAGAAATATGCTAAATACCGCCACCAAAATATGTTCTGTATCAACTGCGTGCTTTACTGGTGATGATGACCTTATGTACTCATTAACCTTATCAGAAGGTACTATTCATTATATTTTACACAACATCCCTTAAAGGTGCCATGATACTGAAAGTCTGCAACTTAGACTAAATATTAAGCTATTTTGATTACTGAAATAGTCAGTTCCAGCAGTAATTGTGTAATTTTCACTTTAGGGATTTAAAGCCATCCAATATCATCCCATAAAGTTGTTTCTAGTGATGCAGTGTTGATTATGATGATGGCTGCTGACCTTACTAAATTTTTACTGTATAGGTAACATGAAAATTTACTGCTTTATTTGACAAGTGTGTCGTATAGTTTTTACTAGTAGGTGCTGATGATTCCCCCTTTTCTCTTTGTAACCAGGAGAAAAAGTCCAGTAGTCAAAATAAAATTTCATTCTTTTCCCCAAAGACTCATTGAAGGGTTTATAAAGAAACAGAACCCATTGTAGTTCTAAGTTATTTTGTATCTATCTTATTTATCTTTATATCTCCTTCCTGCAGGATAACGCCTTTCTATTATAAACAAAAGATTGGCTTTCCCATTTATGTAACTTTTATGGTTCTTTCCAAAGCCTTATCTTGTGGCTCTGGCTGAAAACTGTTTTGGCTGGTTTCATCAGGTTCTAAAGGGACCAAAGCAAAAGATGTCCCGTCTATAACGTGAGGTTACTCCTGCCATTATAAAAATACTGTATCACAACTTTGAGTAGCTGCTCTTAAATGCATAGCTTTGAAAAAGGAAAGAAACTAAAGATTGTGAGAAAAAAGGACTTAATTCAGGCATTGGAACAGGCTGCCCAGGGAAGGGTTGAGTTTCCATCCCTGGAGGTATTTAAAAGACAGGTAGACATGGTGCTTGAGGACACAGTTTAGTGGTGGACTTGGCAGTGCTGGGTTAACGGTTGGACTCGATGATCTTAAGGGTCTTTTCCAACCTTAACGATTCTATGATTCTATGATTTACCAAGCTGTATTTCATTGAAGACATGCATTTACTCATCTTTGATAGGGTGGAGCTTAACTAGATGAGATTATATGAAAAGGATTATTATGTAAAGGGTCCAAGTCTGATATCATTAAGGACAACTGGAAGATGGCAATTCTCAGGGATGTTTCCGCATTGTAGTTCTTGAATATTGTACCAGAAGTTTCATACTTAAATTGGAAAAGACTGATGAACTTAGCTCTCAGCTAAATAAGCTGTTGAAACACCCAACACGCCTCTTGTGCAAGAGAGGAGCAGCCCTGGTGAAAATTAGAGCAGTTCCTGGCTTCTCTAGATTGTAATGGCCCCTTCAAAACACCTGCGGTGCCCGCTGTGCACGGGGAGATCCTCAGCACAGCGGCCAGCCTCGCTATACCTCCCTCGCACTCCTCCTTGCCTCCTTCTCAGGCAAAGCACAGGAAGAGGTGGCACAGCATTGGCTTCACTGCTTTGTGACTGGATCATATACATCTTCAAAAAGAAGCTTGCCATACAAGTGACTTCCAGTGAGTTTAGTAGCACTAAGACTTGGGCCAAGTCTACTGTTGATATCTATGGAAAAGATGGGGCTGGGGTTTTGTTTGGTTTGCCTTTATGATCTTCCCGTGAGAAGTTACTTCATTGCATGTGTAATCCGCCTAACTGGCTAGTCCCTGAGGCTTTTCCCTTCTTCCTTGCTTCAGGAACAAGCACTGGAAATGCTGCATGGAAGCAGTGATCCTGTGCTGATTCCATGTGTCATCTCTTATTCAGTAGCTGACTAACAGCTGGCTACTGGCTTTGTAGAAACTAGAGGGCACATAATTCAATTTTTCCATTCATGTTCCAGTTCCTTTTTGGGAATTCCCCCTGGGGATAGATTTGCCTGCTCACAAACTGCGCTCAAGAAAAAGAACCTAAGAGACCAGCTTCTGCAAAATGATCCCTAGGAGGAATGAAAATCTTTGCTTGTGAAAGGTCACCAGAAAAGTGGCAGTAGGGTCACAGAATGAGGCTGCATCAGGGAAAAAAAACATTCTTGCCTTCTATGTTGGGTTTTGTGCTGACAGTCCCAAAATCTCTAACTTTGCATATTTGACTTAATGAAAACTGAGAAATGCGCTTGGCTCATTTTTTTACCAGGCAAATTGTATGTGACCTCAGCACCTTTCTTTTTTCTGTTGTTGCAGAGGCATAGCAGTAGGCAGTTATGTACTTTTCCCTGATGCAGCTAGTAAGAAAGGACACACACTTCAAGGTGGGTTATAATATTCCTTGCCTGAGTGCAAATTCTGAGATTACCAAAGTAACAAAATTGAGCTAAATGTTGTGTTATCCCTTGGTTTAATGGAAAATAATTAAGATCATCACTGACTTTATTGAAGGATGTGCGTTTGCTGCCTGAAGCATAAGAAGCTTCTTTATCTCCAGTAAAAATGGACAGCCCGTCTCTATTATTAAGTATTGCCTACAGTGTGCAATCCCATGAACATAGTGACTGTATTTCTCCTTGTTTGTCATGATAGCAAATGATAGAGAGACTTGGGCAACTTGCACTGGAGGTCTTGAGCCATGTGGCAGATGAGCAGGCGTGAAGTTCAGAGATTTGTTTGACTTGGCTACTGCACTGCCCTTCAGTTCTCATGATAAACTTCACTGGACGGAGGAGTAAAACCGCGTAAGAGCAGATGCTCTGCTGCTCTTGTGCTGCTTCAGCAGCGCAAAGAGAGGGGACACTAGTGAAATCCCTTCAGGTGAAGTGCCCCGGCTATCGGTGCACTGCAGAGGAGCAGACGCTGGGTGTAGGTGATGGCTCTCTCCGGCACGTGTGGCATGTAGTTATTCGGGCTGGGTTCTGACCCTCAGGTCACCTCCTGGAAATTGTAGCTTGGTGGGGGAGTTCAGTGCAGCGACCTGGACCCACATAAAATCAGCCGTGTATGGAGTCAGGAAAATGCAATCCTCCCTGGTGACCCCACGGCGTGCCCTGCCTCTGCTCGCGGGGACAGGTAATTGTACGTACAACACAGCGGCTCAGCGTGTACAGCTTCTCTTCTCCACTGGCAGCCTTCAGCCAGGGGACTGAAGGGAGAAATTCAGTGTTCAGATGCAAGAGCCCTTTACCACCTTCAGTGCTCTCCATTTGGCTGCCACAGCGGCACACGGAGCCCTTCAGTGGAGGGAATGATTTGGCCTGGGGAAACGGAGATTTAGTTTGAAAAGTCTGCTACTGTAATACCTTCCTGCTCTCTGACTGTACCACGGAGGCACTTCGTGCTTATCATGCAGGAAGTAGTTGAGGCTCTCTGATACTATTCTTTTAAACTCAAAACATTAAAGCTACAACGCAATGATGTTCAAATTTTCCAGGCATCCCTCCCACCGGCATTAATTGCCCCCCTGCTGTTCCTCTTCCAAAGCTATTTGCTCTTTCAGTATGCAGTACTTGTTCAGTGCTGCACTAAACCTTTGTTGCTTTGCAGTATAAAAAAGCTTCAGTTTATGCAAATGACATTGAAATGAGTTTGATAAAGTGATAAACAGTCACATTTTATGATTGCAACTGTTGGGTTTTTGTTTGTTATTTTACAGTTAACTTTGTGGAAGTAAAGGGCTTTACAAACTCCCTTCTGGCATCAATGCAGTAATACTGCGCTCCCATAACAGCGTTTTAAGAATTTGGTAGGGCCACCAAACCAACGTGATAGGGGGATCACATACATCCAAAAGGGACACATCCAGTGTCCCTTTTCCCTGTGGTAGAGCTCCCTCCCAGGTCATAATCTCCCTGTACCTGGCAGCTCATCTTCTATTTTAGTTGCTATGTGTTTGGATGGCAGTTAGGCTTCGTGCCCTTTTCTTTATTTCCTCTTCCTCTCGGCTTCTGACACATTATTATTCTTTCCACTGACTGTATCAGACCTCCAAAATCCCATAGTCCCCAAGAGTAATTACAGATACATTACTGTGCAATCCCCACAGGTAGGTTGGGTCAAGTGCTTTATTTTTATACAGGTCAGCTACCGAGGAGTGTGGTTGGCTTTGCTTCCTCAGTAGCTGCACGACAAGACAGGATTATTTCTGTCACCTGAGTATTTCTGCTGGAGCTGGAGGTTGGTCCACTCCCGAGTCTAGAGTGCCCGGTACCCAGGTAGGGTTGCTAGTGGTCATTAAGGGATGATGTGAGGCCCCCATGAAAATTAAGTGTCAAATGGAAAAACCTAGAAAAAGCACAACTACGGCTGCAGGGGGAGTAAATGAACACAGTTTGATTGTATCTTTGTCTGACATAGGGTTTGATGACCTACATGCATGTGCTGATCCTGGAGCTCCTGAACACGGATACAAGACACCCAGTGCAGGTGTTTTCTTTGAAAGTGTGGTAGTCCGGTTTCATTGCCAAGAAGGATACAGGCTTAATGGTACTTCAAAAAAACTTTGTGTGAGACACTTTAATGGCTCCCTGAGCTGGAAACCAAGTGATAAACCTGTGTGCCTACAAGAAGGTAAGTCAGTTTTCTTAAAGCATTTCACCAGTGTCCGTTCTTCTCACTTGTCCATGTACCACGTCCGCGTGTCTCAGCACAAAACACAAAAGACTGGCATCCATTTTACTGCATCTTATTTGACACGTACTTTAGTTTCCCATACATCCCATCCATAATCCCCATTTGTCAGTTAAATCTGTACTGTGAGAGGCTGTGTGGGTGCACGTGCGCATGTGTTGAAAGGAACATAAGGAAATCTGAAGGAAAATACATTTCTCCTTTTACCTAGTTACAAATTGGTGCAGAGAGAAAAAACAACCTCCAGTATCAGTAAACTGTTTGTAACTATTTATTAAAGCTGTCTTAATACTCCTTTCTGTAATAGCTTACTAGGAAAATATAATGAATTTCCAATGCTACTGCTGCTGCTAATCAGGAGTTTTAAACAATTATATGTTATGACATGTGCATGATTCAAGTAGGAAAATCAAATGCACCTGGACTGCAGAAGTTTAAAGTCACAGTAGAAGTTTGCTTTGAGATAATTCAGACTATTATGGCATAAACCAATTTATTTTTATTATATTGCATTTTTGAAATTGTATTTGGTTTTAAATAATTAGGACGTTAAATTACTTTCTTCTTCTAGGAGTTAGATAGAGACAGGATTAATTTGAATATCATAAATGTAGATTTTCACAAAAAATACATCCAAGCAGCACAATTTATTTCACCAAGTATATTAAAGCTATAACTTGTTATTTTTATTTATTTATTTCTGGTCAACAGAGCTATTAAAATCAACAGACGAAAAGTGTTAGTTAAATCAAGCGTGCACGTCTTAGTGTTGTGACTTCTCCACTGAAGTCATTAGCCATTGCCTCGTTGTCTTCAAGGTGGAGCAAGACAAATTCTATTTCAGGATGCCTTCCATCATTTAAAATCAGATAAATATATGGACTTCATTCAAAAGTAGTTGAAGACTTATGTGGCTCATAAACACACTTACCACATAGGATCATGCATCGCTCAGCACGTATAAAAACTGCAAGTGCTTGTTTATGCTGATGGGTGGGTGGGTGTGAGAATCCTGTGCTGGAACAGGGGTGCATGGAGGGATGTGCCCCAACAGGAGCAAGCCAGGCCTGGGAGGACCATGCTCAGGAGATGCACGTGAAGGGAACAACCCTAAACAGTGGCCTGTGTGAAAGTGGTGCATGAGATAGCGGAGAGAGTAGCCAGAGGCAGCTGGTAAGTGGTCCATGGTCTTTCAGGTAGCTGCCCTGTTGGCAGGAGAGGCCTTGGTAGAATATGGACTCCTGGACAAGCGTGAGGCCACAGGCCACAGGGCTGTGAGGGACACACTGAGACAGCTGATGTGTAGAACATAAAGGCAATGGGGGCCAATAACACCTGGTCATAACGATGGTGTGGGGCAGCTTCAAAGAAACAACCTGATGCCTTTAAAAATAATGTATGTATGAAATTCACACCTTCTCCTGTTACAGCCACCTTTCATAAATGCCCTTGTCTCTCATCTCATGGTTATTTAGGAAAAAATACATGTAGAGCGACAGCAGCATATGTCTAAACTGGGTATTCGAACTGCCAGAAAAAGCTATAAAGCTTGGAAAATCTGTTTTCTTAACCACTGCAGGTAGCTTCAAGGAATTTTGATGTGCATCTTTGAAATAGTACCTGTATCATCCACTGCAGTTGTTAAAACAAGCATTAACATGTTTTGTTGAATATTCAAGCCTCTTCCCAGGCCCCCCAGTCCAGTGGAAATCTGTGGAGGAGGTTTCTGATCACAATGCCATCAACAGCAACACTGCCACTGATGTCAGTGTGAGCAACGTTTGAGCTGGGTGTTTTTAAAAAAGAAAGAAATTGGAAGATGGGAATGTGATGGATGATGTGACAACAGTTGCTTAAGACATAATCACTACTTTAAAGCACAGAACATTTAAAAGGGATTGCGAGCCAATGCTCTGATCAAGCAAAGCACTTAAGCCTCAGCATAACTGTAATTATGTGATTAGTCTTGTTAAAGTTCTGGGCTCAAAATTAGGCATACGCAAAAATGCTTTTATTTGGACTGAAGAGTAGGACCCTGATTTAGGATTTAGTGAAGCAAGTGCTTAAGTACTTTCCTGATTAACTGTATAATAATACCTCAGGTATTATTAAAACAATCCTAGGGTTTAGCAATAGGAAAAAAAAAATTAGATGACAGAACTAATTCTTCTTTCCAATACACAATACAACCACTGATTCAGAGGAAATACTAAGCAAAGGTTCAGTGGTGATCCATGAGACCTAAGCATTGGCTTAAGTGCTCTTTAGAGTGATCCTTTTGTGTAATGGGAGCAGAATCATGAGAGAGGAGCACGATAGGGAGGTGGGTACTGTAGACATGTGGCACATCTGGAGAGCAGTTAAGAAGGAATTATACCAGGGTTTGTAATTCTCAGCTGTCTAATGACATACATAAAAGCCCTCATTGCAGAAATTCTGTAACGATATGTAAAAAGAAATTTGAAATTTTGTCGTGGTTTAACCCCAGCCAGCAACTAAGCACCACACAGCCGCTCAGTCACTGCCCCTGGGTGGGATGGGGGAGGGAATTGGAAGAGTAAAATTGAGAAGACTCGTGGGTTGAGATAAAGACAGTTTAATAGGTAAAGCAAAAGCCGCGCACGCAAGCAAAACAAAACAAGGAATTCATTCACTGCTTCCCATCGGCAGGCAGGTGTTCAGCCATCTCTGGGAAAGCAGGGCCCCATCATGTGTAATGGTTACTTGGGAAGACAAATGCCATCACTCCAAATGTCCCCCCCTTCCTTCTTCTTCCCCCGGCTTTATATGCTGGGCATGACGTCATACGGTGTGAGATATCCCTTTTGGTCAGTTGGGGTCAGCTGTCCCAGCCGCGTCCCCTCCCAGCATCTTGTGCCCCCCCAGGCTGCTCGCTGGCGGGGTGGGGTGAGGGGCAGGAAAGGCCTTGACTCTGTGCAAGCACTGCTCAGCAGTAACTAAAACATCCCTGGGTTATCAACACTGTTTCCAGCACAAATCCAAAACATATAGCCCCATACTAGCTACTATGAGGAAAGTTAACTCTACCCCAGCCAAAACCAGCACAAATTTGTAGCAACTACTGGAGAAGTAAGAAGTTAATGTTTTACCATTCATCATTAGCTATCACAAGGCAAAATGAACTTTATATTGCACTTACCCATTTAAGGCAGGGGCTGATTGCCATGTTTGCTATTGTACACTATACTTGCCTCTCATCCCAGTATATGTAAATGTCAGATACTGCCAGCTGAGCTTGAATAGTAAAAACACTCAATGCTGCAGTTCATTTTAAGTTAATCTCAGAAGTTGGGATTCAGCTAAGGATGGTTCCATATAATTTTATGTCTATATGTTATGTACATTTAATTGTCATTATGTGTTTACTAGAACAATCTCTAGTCACAAACAAATGCTATTTACCAAAGGAAGCAAAGCAACCTGTTTCAGAATGTAATTGATTTTAAAACTAATGCATTCACCTGGAGCTCTTCATCCAATCAATTTGATTTTATAGGTCTGTCATTTCTCGTTAAGAGGCAGGAGATTTCAAGTGTCAGTATGAGAATGAAGTTGCATGGCTAGGTGCCCAATAAATGCCCTGTCAAAAATCTGTGTGCTTAGAGTTATGTTCTCACGTTGATCTACAGCATGTTGTGACTGTAACTTCCATCAATTCTAATACAGTTATGCACATAAATACCAAAGCTCTAAGGTAGGAATTTTGTATTTACTGTTTAAGAGCAATATGTCATGTTGTTCACACTTTAATCTAATCTTCTCCCACTGTGATAATGTGGCTGCTGAGACTGTTGCCCTACTTGGAACAAATGCTACCTCTTTCCTACGAGATTGAATCTAAATTTACGGTGTACGTGGGGATGGCAACCAAGCAAAGAGCTGTACCCTTCTCTCCCAGTGCTTCTGCAGGCAGACGCTTTCGAGATGTCCTCAGTGCCTCATTCTCCCAGTGACAGGGATGATGAACCTGCAGTAAAAGTAGTGGACTAGTACATAGTTTGGCTACAGTTTTCCTGTATGACATTCAGCACTCGTTTCTCTTTGCCTTTGTCCCTGGATCTGTGAGATGACTGAAATATTTTTATTTCTTCATCTCTTACCTGTCTTGCCCAGTGTTTGTTGATCCTTAAGCCTGGTTCAAAGCACTGTATGATGTTTGTAACCTGTGCTTAGCATGATGGCCACAGATCTTAGGTGAAGTCTCTGTGCACTGTTGTAATACAAGCAAAGACAATAAAGAGAAGGTGTTATTTAATATGCACAGAAATACTGTGTTTGCCATCCACAGAACTATCCTCCTAACACAGTACTATGGATTTAACACTAGTAAATAACAAGAGACAATATCGTTCTTAAATGTTTACTTTCAAGAGCCAGATGAGCTGTCCCTGCATTCAACCCATTCTTCATGATGTTCCTTTCATCCTTTCTCCCTGTTCTTCTCCATTCCAGCCTGTCAGCGTTGTGGCTAGATGTAGTCAAGGCTAATTCAGAGACCGCTCCACAGTGAGATATGTAGGAGCACTGAACCTCTGCATTGGAGTTTACATACAGACTGGTACCCAAAACAGTGCCGGAGCATGGGCCAGGGCACTGTTCTTCAACTGCACATACTCTTACAGTGTTACAAAGGTCCCTGACATGGTTTTGGCCAATGTCAAGTAGTACTTCCCAAGCAATTCCTACAAGCACCTCCCGGATTAGCATAGACCAGGGACAATTTTTGGAGGGTAAGAGTTCACCTGCAATAGACACAAGCCGTGCCAAGCCAGCTGGTACCCATGGATGGTGTGGCTGTCTCCACAGTGTCCAGGTCATGCCTTCCTTCTGAGTTGCCTTTATGGTACAGGTGCTCTTGGGAGGAGGGAGGGTGGTCCTCCTTCCCCATGGGCTGGAAGAAACAGTTTTGAGCGATGATGCATGGTTTGCACATAAACTAAAGCACTTTAACTATAGCGTTTAACAAATTTTACTCTTCAGACCAGTCTTCCTGTGCTGGGGGACACACTTTGTTTGCTAAAGCCAAGAACTCCTAATGTACAAAGCTGCATCTTCATGAAAGTTAGGTGAAGATGAGCCCTTGCACCTGGCAGGCTGGCGGGCCTGCTGGCTGCGCCTCTGCAAGATAAGAAATGTGTTCCTAACTAGGGCGTTCTTTTGGCTGACCTGTTCTAATATTCACATGGCAGATATAAGCAGATTGTGTAAAACTGCCAGAAAGGACCGTTAAGTCATAGCCATTGCTGTTGGATACTGATTAAAGACCGTGTATTCCCTTAAATGGTTTAGCAGCTTCCACGGATTTGCTGAGAAGTACTTAGAATAAAGCAGTTTATTTTCTAGCACAGGACATTTTAAAATCCAGTCACTTATTCTCAGCTTTTCCAAGCACGATTTGTGCCAGCTAATCCAGTCATTTGCAGACAGGTGGCTACTGCAATTTATGCCTGACTACGTGCTAAACAACACAAATTCAGCCAGTGGGAAAGCATTTGCTCGCAAGGCATCAGGCAAAAGAGCTGTAATACTGTGGTCCATTGGTCTGACGTTTAGCTGGGGCTTGTAATAGGCCTGTTATCAAAGTCAGCCAGGATGTCACAGGCAAAGGATGGTACAGTGAGCAACTTATCACTGTTCTCTGCCAACATCTAGCCGATTAAAATGATTCGATCTATAGCTGTTACTTGGAATAATGGGGATGAAGTCGCTGTAATAGATCATTGTTACAGAATCAATTTCCCCTGCTTTGAAAGTGAAATCTCATATTTTACTGTAGTGTATGTATACACACCTCTCTATTTGTACAGCAACAGAAAGCTGTTATGCCAAGAGAGTAAGCTGTTCATTGATGTTATCTTCTGGCATCCATCTCCGACCTCCTCCCGTGTGGCTGTGAAACAGGATCCCCATCTATCTCATCCCATCCTCAGGGGTGCCCAGGGCAGCCTCTTCGTGACAGCATTCAAGGCTTAGCGTCAGGCATTTCTTATGGGGCATCCTCTGCTGTCTCCTCTGCTGATTAACTTGCCAGAGAAAGAGAGAGAGAAAATTGTCCAGTCTTTGAAGGTGATGTCTGCATCCCCAGCCCAGTGCATTTCATAACCTTCTGTTAGGGTATGCATCCTCCCAGACTTGGGCATTTATACATGAATAAATTCTAATAAAACGTCTTGCTGCAGGTTCTCAGACTGCCTGGCAGACTGCCAGCCCCTCCTGTTACAGGCAGCAGGAGGTACCAGCAGCAGCAGCCAAGGAGCTAATAGTAACAAGAGAAATGGGAGAATTTTTGACTAATAATATGTCCAGACCCCATACTAAAAGTTAGCTAAGTACAATGTATTTTAGAAAACATCCGTATAATGGGAAGGTACAAAGGAAAATATGTTTTAACTGGGGAAGCAACACTCTTCCACTTCATATTAGTAAAATTTAGTCTCAGAATAATAGATCCCCTAGTTCGCCTAAATAAGTAAATACATTATGAAATACATTTGCTCTTAGTAGTTTGTGTGCTATGCTAAATGACAGTTTATCTTTCTTCTAGTTGCGCTGCTAAGCAAACAAGCAAGCTGTTGCTGTCTCTTTGCTTTGTGCATGCTCACAATTAATTGCTAAATACAAATTCAGAGTTGCCTCTTCCTCTTTAGCAAGAATTACCCATGAAAATGGCAGAAATTTTCTCTATTATGCAAGTCTCAAGGGACTTCTGAAACGTCTCTTTTTTTATAAATATTGCATTCCTAAATGAAGATAATTGCCGCTTGTGGTAGAACTGTTGGAAAAAAAACCAGCATCAAAAAAGCTTATAATATTTTAACTGTCTTGCTTTTATTTGAAATACTTTGTGGGTTTTGATGCCTGGAAACTTTTATCACCATCTCTGTCATGGATTGACTGCTGGCAGACAGACAGATAATTTTGATTATATTTTCCCAGTATTTAATCTTTTCCTCTCTTCTGTTTAATCTCCCTTTGCATTTATGAGGAGGATGAACTTTGAGTCACCTGGACTACTCCTTCATATCCTCTTGGCTCATCTCTTAATTATTCAGTATTAGCAGAGGGATTTTTACCCTGCCTCGCCCTTTCCTTCCACTTGCCACAACATCTTTCATTTTTTAGTCTTCTGGGTTTCATTTTATATTTTGGTGTCTTTGGCAGTGGTGTATACAATGAGGTATAAGTCTGTCTGATACATGTATCACGGACAGGTAATAGAGCCCATGCCTGTATATCGCTAGAGGTTTGCAGTCATTTCCCTTGTCGAGAGTCTTCTAGAAGCACTTGAGATGCTGCTCAGGGCCTTAAAAATCACGCCTTCTAAAGGCATATGAATTCAGGCACATAAAATTATCCGATTTAAAACAGAATCCATGAGGTTAAAGTGAAGACATTCTCGTAACAAATTTTGTGGAATGGAGCTGGATAAACCCTTGTGAATGTACCTGATTTTCATCTGTCTCTCTGCTAAAACTGCAGTTTTTCTGTGTTCCTCATGCCATATCTGTATTTTATCTTTTCTTTCGTCCTGTCCTTAGTGCTGTCAAAGAGTCTGCCTTCACGTGGGACTTTGGGATAGTCAGACTGTGTGGTGTAATTTGCACACATGATGAATGGAAGGACAAAATTAAAAACAGTCTTCCTAAATGCTCTTAATTTTGTTTGCTTAAAAAAGTCTGGGGGAATGATCCATTATTGTAGCACGTCAGCTTCTACTACAGTGCTATAGACTTTGTAACCGATGGTTAACTAGGGAAAGGACATATTTACTGAAATGCATGTATTTTCCAAACGGTTTAAGCAGAGCGCTTACATTATCTGGTAACTTTTGCTTAACAGCTTGATTATTGAATAGCTAGCCATGTTTTTTTAATTAAGTTACTATTTTTTTTTTCATAAAGTCACAGATTGCCTTGTTCCACATGTTGAAGATGCAGAGATTCATAACAAGACATACAGGACTGGCGATAAGTTAATAATCAGCTGTCATGAAGGATTCCAGATCCGTTACCCTGACTTAGACAACATGGTTTCAATATGTCAAGACGATGGAACATGGGATAATCTGCCCATTTGTCAAGGTTTAGTACACCAGCACATCCTGTTTTATAGCTCATGCACCTTGTGATAGTTTGCCAATATTTTTTTCTACAGTTGTAAGGATGTCAGTGTCCTGCTAAGTCCCACTGTTCAGTATTCAAAGAGTGCTGCTGCTAAGATTTTTTGATTTCTCTTCTCCATTGCTCACTGCAGGAAAGAAGATGCCACTTTCTGAACAGATCCATACTTAAAATACTACTTTAAATATTGCTTTTTGTTTGCTAGTCTAAAATCTGACACAGATACATTGCATTTTTTAAAAAATCAGGTTTAAATCAGCCAGGAGTTCAGCAAAAGATCTGATGGGCAACTGACATTTTTGCACTAATTAATATCTGAAAAAATTTAAGCTTCTGACTGCAATTTACCTTTCTTTGCCTTGTTCAGTGGGCAGGGTAGAGGAGAGAAGCTGGAACCTGTTCCGCTTCTATTTCAGCGGAGTTGTTAATCAATCAATCAGGTTCACAGTCCATTAAACCCATAGCTATTGACTGAAAATTCAGGGGGTGCACAGGAAAGATTTTGGCCAGAAAAGCCAGTAGCCACAGAACTAGTAGTATTAGTAGCATGGGATCCCAGCTTTGCTTAGACTGTGAGAAATGGCTGGGGATAGGCCAGCTTTAGCAAACAGAAATTCAATAACCCTTCAATTCAATTACCTTTACGTTTCTAAAATGCATGTGTTAGTACCATTGACTTGGTTTTAACCAATTCACCTCTTGGTAACAAGCTTGACCAGTTGAACTGCATGGAGAGATTTTAACTATATCTGTGCTAAGGAGAAGACTTAGTATTAACTTTCCTCAAACCCATCTGTTGTCTCCTAAAGCTGACAGTTCTCTGTAGGCACTTACACCGTCACATCAATTTGCAGAGTAGGGGCAGGCAGGGGACCTGGGACGCTTCTTGGGAGTGACAGTGGCAGGGTGAGACACAAAAGTCAGGGCCTGGTGTTTCTGCTGTAAAGTGATGAGATGATTGATGGGCGCCAGAGTCCAAAGCTACAAGAGCTTAGTTGGTATGGCTCTCCACAGCTAGGACCCTCCGTTTGGCACACATCAAACTGTGTCTCAAGGTCTTGTCGCAGAGGATGGTACAGGCATGTAGAAATTTAGGCAGATCACAGGGCTAGCTCAGTGTATCTGAAGAGGGCCAACAGAAAAGAGGAGTTTCCACAAACCCATAAAAAAGTGGGCACTAGTTTCAGGGTGCCTTATCAGCAATGGCATGGTGTGTGGCAGTATGAAGTATACAGCCCATTTTTGGGAGCTGGTGCACCTCACATCTAATTGAGGTAGCTTACGACTCTTGCAGTTAGGTGAGATGAATGCTCATAAGATTAATTTATAGGTACTTTATTGCCAAAGATCCAGGTGGAAATTTTGTCAGAGCCAGTATTAACTGGGTAAGCAAAAGTACCCCAAGTACCCCTTGGCTTGTTACTTTTTTCTGTTGCTGTATTTATACTATGAAACACAATCAATTGGTGGTACTCAATATTCAATACTAACTGCTTTTAAAAGTAAAAGCAGTGCTAATAAAAGCTATTAAATCGATTGCACAAGAGCAAAGTGCTGTAACTACCAAACAGGTGGAGAACATGCAATTCAGATTCAAGTATCTGCCATATTTTGCCAAATTCTATAAACCTGTTCCAAAGTTGACTCCAGAATTTTCTTTTTGCTATGTCAAGCACTAATAATATCAAAGACACTTGACTACTTGCACGAGGTAGGCTGTCAATTACATTTCTATGGCCCTTTGATTACAACAGGCAGGGGAGTCTCATGACACTAAGATGCCTTTTTACTGGCAGAGCAGCGGGAAAGGATTGTAGAGCGTATAAGAATCCAACCTCAAACTATTTTTGCCACGAGATAATAATGATAATTACTGATCTGGAATGATGTGAATTACTTTTAGCAAAAAAAAAAAGCTAAAATGAAGTTTTCAAGCAGCTTGAGGTGTTTGGAGACCCAGGGATTTTCACAAACACTTGGCTCTCATACCAATTCAAGTAAATCTCTGTCCTGCTCCCAACGAGCATTAAAATTCTGAGCCAGCAGGACGAAATTTTCCCTGCTACACTTCAGAGAAGAGTAAGCTCGGTCTTGCTCGGGCAGTCTGCGCTCCCTCTTTCTGTCCCACTGGAGGCTGCTTATATCGTCCTGCTCAGTGGGCTGCTCAGCTTGCAGGAACCAGTGTGTTATGTGTTGGGCATACTTGATCGGGGGTACAAGCAGTAGCCCGTAGATAGGATGCTTGAAGTTTTAATTGAGCAGGGAGATAACCAGTTACTAAAACAGCTATCAAAACCATTGCTCTGGTAGTACAGTGTGCTGTAAATAGCTTTCAAGCTTTTTCTGTTGTTTTCTTTTACTTTTGTCCCTCTGCCTCAAAAGACCATTGCAAGGAAATTACCACTTGAAGTGCTGCCGAGACGTTTTTCTTTAGATGCCAGTATCTTACAAGAAGTTCTCAGACTGATTTTAATTTCCCCCTCAGGTTTAAAATTATGAGAGTCCTATGAACATCCTTCACAAATTCCTAGTAGTGGCAAGAGACCTATTTATGGTTTGCCATAATGCAGCTCCTATTAGTCTCATAACTTTATAATATTGTTTTTCATCCCCTGATTACTAATCATCTTTCCTCCACATTACTGCAAATTAAAAAATCAACAGTATTAAGTATTACCAGAGGGTCATTTCTAAAGCTGTGAGGCATTTTATTTTTCTCTGATACAAACTCTTACCTAAATACCAGCTCAAAACAGACTTTGAATATATGGGAATGCCATGTTATAAAGTCATGTCATCTATTAAATTCACTGCTCTTTCTTGCACCAAGTATGGTTGGTGACCGTTTAACTGTCACAGCTCAGTACCATCCATGGTACAGATCCCTCAGAAGTAATTCCAGAAGCAGAACATAGTCTCTGACTACATTTACAATTTCTGGTGATAACAGGTACCTTAACTTTTTTATAACCTAATCTGAGACCTCGTTCAGTGTTTATCATGGGACTGCTCATAGACCTTCTCAAACTGGAATTTCAAAATCATTAATTCTGTCTGCAAATCTTTTACAGTTGTGTGCACTTTGTCACAGGAGCAGTTTTAATACTAAAGATGGTTTACATGCCTGTCAGTTTTAAGAGAAGGAATAAAACTCATGGTTTATATAAATGACAATCTTTATTTATTAAAGATTCTACCTCAAAAAGAAATTGCCATCTGCTAAACCAGTGAATGTTTGTGAAACAAAATGCTGTCATTTTCAGTAAACCTTTCCTGGATTTGCTGAGAGTGAATCCCACACTAGCAAACCGTGTGGGCTAAACGATAAAAGGGTTTGAAACAGGATAATGAGGCATATGTATCTGAGGGAGATCATGCAGGCATGCCATTCATAGTAGAGAAGATGAAAGATATCGCACTCCTCAGTTTAGGAATTATAACCAAGATGTGTGAAGATGACTGAGATAAGCACCTTATAATAAAAGATACCTCCCTCTTCTTAATTTGCAGGTTGCCTGAGGCCATTGGTTCTTCCTCATAGTTACATTAACATATCTGAGTTCGAGTCCTCCTTCCCCGTAGGAACAGTGGTGTATTATCAATGCTTTCCTGGATATAAACTAGAAGGGGCAGAGTTCCTTGAGTGCATGTATAACCTTATCTGGTCAGATAGCCCACCTAGGTGCCTTGATGTGGAAGGTAAATGTCTTATTGTTCATTTTTCTTTCAATTTTGCAAAATCAGCATGCTCTGTATGATTTTAACTCAGGGCTATAACCACGGTTATGCTATACGTGATGTTTCCGCAGGCCATGCAGAGTGTATCTGGGGTTTGTTGCCTGCAACCTATTGTGGTTCACTGCACCATTAGCTCTTGGTTTTCCCTAATTAATGTTTGCTCTCGCAATGGCTGAAGTGCAAGAGGGGAAGCTCTTAAAAATGATCGCTTTGCCCTTAAAATGTAAATTCTTTGCAGCTTGTCTAATAAAAATACTGAGGACGTTATGGAACTCACATTCGTGTGCAGATGGCCAGAGTTTCTATAGATACAGATAGATTTCCATGATAAACTAAAAAATATTCCATAGAAACCCTTAGTTTTGGCTGTGCCAGCTGCAAACATTATTCAGTGCTACACGATGCTGCATGCTTGACTATTTGTTGTCTCTCATAGTAGTTAACCTTAAAGAAGGATTTGCAACTAAAATGACTGAGCTAATTTATTGATTAGGGAGATAAAAATCATTCAGCGTGAAACAGAGGGAAATCGTACCAAGCCAAATGGAATAATCTGTGACTATAACTGCAGTGCTGGAATGGAGGATATTGTAGTGCATTTATATTTGCATCCCATACATTTAAAACAAAGATGCCAAATGGATTGCTCCATACACTGTCAAAACCTTGTGAACTACCTTCCTCTGTCTTCATACTGCATCTTGAATGAAACATCCTAGGAAGTCATCAGAATCCAAATTTCATCATCCAAAAGTCATCAGAATCTGCATTTCATTCCTCTAGAAGGACTACATTTTTGCTCTATTTCAAGCCTGTAAGGAAGCTATCTATACGTAGAATGTAGCTAAAAGCAATTATAGGAATTTATATGTGATGCTTATGTCACCAAGCTAAATGCTAAGCATTCTGGAAGTGCAAACATTTGCCAACAGCATCAACAAAGTGATATACTGCACAAAAATAATAAAATTATCTTTATTTTTAACTGACAATTCAAGTTCCAAAATGGAAAAATGCCTTTGTAATTTTGGAATGACATAACAAGATGGGTTTTTTTGTTATTTAGCATACCGTAAAAGATTAATCCCAAATCAGCTCTATGTAAGCCATTTTTGGAAGGTTCGTTGTTGTTTATAGCATGGAAAATACATTAAAAAATCAGAAGGGCCCTGTTAGGCTTAATCCAAACAGTATGACTGTTTTGATAAAGATGACAATTCTCCAGTTAGGAAGATAAGAGCATTAAAATACAGAAACTCAAGGGTATGAAGCAGAAGAATTTGTGTCTTACCCTCACTTAACACAGGTGAGCATTCCAGCTTGGGTATCAAAATACCCGAGAAAACTCATGTGCTCGTTGTTTATTGCTTGTATTATAAAGTCATGGAGAGGCTCTTTTTCCTTGATAATTTAAAACATGAGATAAGAACCGCTGCCCTGACAGTTCTGTGTTTTAAATAACATGTCAAAAGTTATCGTCCCCAGTCAACTATGATGTTCTGTGATGGGGGGATCAGTGTGTGCCAGACGCTGGGTCAAGGCCATCTGGGAGGCCTCCTGAGTTTTGATTTAATTCCAGCCTCCCTTTTAATCGCTTTCTTGTTGCTCTCTTTAAATGTTAAAACTTTCCGTGGTGATTTCATGTTGGTGTCCCATCTGTGCGTGTGGAGTAAGCCACAGGAGTCCGAAGTCTACAGCATAACGCTTTCAAGAGCAGGTTCTCCTCAGCTTTGGGGCTGTCCCTGCTTTTGTTGGGGCAAGAGCACTAAAAGGTCACCCCTGACAACTCCCCTTGTGAATTCTCTTATACGGGATGCTTCAGCTGCTATGCAGCGAACTGCAAAATTAAATCCAGATAGGGTAAATCAACTTGAGATGCCCTCGTTTGAAAGTGTTTGTTTGTTCAAGTGATTTATGCAAGGAGTGCCAGTCTCCAGGAATCTTGTTACAATCCACTACTCTTAATTAGTGGACAAAACTCCCTCCCTGCATATTTTTTATTCTGCACCTTGCATACCAATGTCAAGCTCATTTTTCAGCATTCCTTTTACGTGTGAGGTATAATCTCGCCAAGCAGTATTTTTCACAGAGGAAATCTGCAAATAACAAACGAATTCCATTTATTTATTTCCATGATCAATTCAAAATTTATTCTAATGACATTTCCTGCTCAGTATTTTAATGTGGTAATGATTAAAAGCAAATGGTTGTTAGGAAGCTATAGTAAACCATTTTAGAGCTTTTATTCTGCTATAAACAATGCTGCTTACAGCTTTCTCATTTTGATATATGTTCTTCTTGAAGCCTTCACAGAAGGAATTTCTTAAATGTGTGTGTAATCACACAAATGCTCAATCTTGTGAGTTTTTCCCTCTTCGTTAGGCCAAATACATTCTGAATGAAGGGTTTGTAGCTCCATTTAAATAAATAGTTACACCAGGGACCACTCAGCTCCTATCCTAGAGCATGATTTGTAATGCTCAGTCCAGTCTTAGTCTCAATCTTGTGAAGTGCAGAGCTTCCACCAGCTCTGGTGAGAGACTAATTTTTGCTGATAGGGAAGAATATTTTTCTGATACTTAAAATCACTGTTCCTTTATTCACAGCAGTGCATAAAAACTGTGTTACCTGGAATTGAAGTGCAGCCAAGACTGCAATGCTATGCAGTGGCTTCTCAGAAACAGCTGCTTGGACCTAATCAGGGAGGTGGTTATAGCTCGGGCAAATAAGGATGCCTCTAGTTCAGATTGCCAAGTATTTACTGGTATGAGATCCTCTTCTTAAATGCTTGTACCTTTGCCAAATTTAAAACATTTGGATTGATTTTTGAGTGTCTGCCTCAAGCTGAATCATTTGGGAAGCTGCAGTTGAAATGGTTCAACTATATCTGAGGAAATGGTGGTGTTTTACCAGTGCTAGAAAATTTTACAGTCATTTAGAGAATAGATGAAACATCTTAACACTGAATTTTCTTCTCCTTTAATTCCTTGATTTACATCTTTAACTTTCTTAATATCCTTTTTGCTAGTGGAATTCCATAATTATGCAAAAGGTTTTTTAAATTTCTTTTGTACTGAAACTTGTTAGGCACTTCCAAGGATATATGAAAATGTAAGGAAAATGTTAATTTACTTATTTATATGCTTTGTAACTTACCAATTTTGGGTTAATCATCCATCTGTTGAAATTAATGTGAGTTAGTGATTGCCTTCTGTAAAATCAGATATGCAAAAGATTGGGGGGGGGGGGGAACACTTAAACTGAGGATTACCACATGGGGTACAAACATTAATTGTAAAATCAGATGGCTTCCAGAAACACTGCGGGGAGCAAACACTTCAAAACATACTGGTATGGAACTCTGTGAAATGAAATGTATAGAACTACAAAATGTTTATGATACGATACTTTAAGGTGAATAAAGACATCATACAGGATTTGGAGAAATTGCAAAAAAAGAAAAAAAGCCTGGCCATTAGTACTTTGGGAACGTGATCTGCATATAATTACATACCTTGCCATCTGGACTCTGTATTTTAATCTTTCACGCCCTTTGGAAGATTTCCGAGAAGATGTAAGGAATGGTTCTTATAAAGACCTGGGGGGAAAGCAGGCAAAGAGGGGAAAGGCTGGGAGAATTTGATCTTAGTCCTAATGCTAGAATATAAAGCAGTTGTATGGATAGTGTAATTGGGAGTTCCTGGCTTTGTATTTAAGAGTAAAAGGGAAAACAGGTTGATTGAATTTGCAAACAGACATGATCCTGTTATCTGGAATGTCTGGTTTCACCATCATCCCAGCTGAACACAAAAGCCAGTCCTGCAGGAAATCAGATACACTGCAATATCAAAACTTCATTCTACATGTGAGAATCAGCAGATTCTCTAGCTGAGGTTAAGCTTGAAAGAATGCTAAATAGAAAATATTTCAAATTTTTGTAGGTAGATTCAAAATAAAAATGAAACAAACATGAGGAATAGACTTCAAAGGGGAGAGTTAATGAG
This sequence comes from Nipponia nippon, assembly GCF_047370975.1. Classification (NCBI taxonomy): domain Eukaryota; kingdom Metazoa; phylum Chordata; class Aves; order Pelecaniformes; family Threskiornithidae; genus Nipponia; species Nipponia nippon. The sequence continues at coordinate 20,658,028 of NW_028262358.1, forward strand.
TAGAAGAGAGGAAAAACAGAGGAAAACTGCAGGCATTTCAGAACTCTGGTGTATAAAGCCACCTCATTGTGAGGCAAGATGAAAAGATATAACACTAAGCTAACAACTGATTACAGAAGGGATCCTGAAAGTTATAGAAACTATGAGAGAAAGATAGAAGAAGGAAGGAATTAAGAAAATTGCACAACAAACCAGAAGAAGTGCAAGAGAACCCCCAAAAAACCCTACCTAGAGCACCAGGAAATTTCTGAAGAATAAAAGGGGGTTAGTCCTATGAAAATTAAAAACGGCAAAGTATGATACACATAAAAAACTATTCTGGAAAGACAGGCAAGAATACAGGACAGAGCTTTAAAATTATTCTTCTGATAAACCTGAGGAGAGACAATCATAGCCAGGGCCTGGTGATTTTGACATAGAACCTAGAAAGTAAAGAGCATGAAAGAGCATTGGAGGAGGGTGATACTACAGGTGAAATGCCATAGCCGCTTAAAATTTCAAAACCATGTAGCTTAAACTTGCTAACCAATTACACACAGGATACTTTGAAGGATAGCTTCAAAAATCTTCATTCTTACATAACAATTGCTAATGCCATAAACAGTGATTGACACTGAGCTATATGTTTGATAAACTATGCCCTTAAAATATTTTGAATTCCTGATGGAATATACAGCAATACACTGAGAAAAAAGATACAAGTCAGCCTGTAATCATTTTGTGTTCAGGAGTCAGAACAGAGTAAGCAATCCTAAGCCTGAGATATTTTATGTTAGTACGAATGGATTTCTCTCTGTGTTTCTTTGCTGACATTGAGAAGGCTTTAGATAAATTCCAACATGGCAGACTGATGTGTATCCTGAGGGAAGATAATGTTGATGCAGCAGATCTCCAACAGATAAAAATCCTGTAGAGCGAGCGGAGGGCAGCAATACAACCAAGCTGTGAAACACTGTGGTTATTAAGAAATTAAGAGAGGTAGATACCAGGGTTCTGTTCTATGTTTACACCTACTCAGCTTGCAGGCAGGAGGGAGAATAAATTAAATATTGCTCAACTGCCACAGAGGTCATCCAAGCTAACTGAGTTAATGTTAACATAAGACACATTGATAGCCTTGTTTTTAATAGCTCTGACTAGAGTGGCGTTTCAGAATATATTCACTGCCTGGAGCAATACTTCTTGCAACTCAGGAATGACAACCAGCAGTAAATGCTCAAATAGCAGCAGCCAACATTTGTAAGCACCTTTACTTGGGCAACACCTTCACATCATGACACTTTTAGCCTGATAGCCAAAGGATGAAATAGGCTGATAGTCTTTCACCCTGGGGGTGATTAAGTCGTAGAAAGCAAGTGTGATGAAGAAGTTTAAAAGGATAGTTTTCTTTAAAAAAAGTAATTCAATAATTCTACATGTTTCTGTGCTGTAAACAGTTAATTCATTCATCACCTGAGATCACAGAAATTATATGTGTCCGGTCACCCTGTACAAGTGTGGACATTGAACACTTTAAGGAGCTGCTCATAGGTGACTTGGAATATCTGGACTTTTGTGCTGTTGGAGAATGCTGAAATTCATCTGTACACCTTTACCCACAGCTGAAGAGGCGTGGAAAATAACTGAATTCATTAACAGCACAGTGACATGACATACTAGGCAGACAAGTCATGTTCTTCTGTGGACATACTGCTTAATAATCATCCAATCACTTAATTCCAGCAGGTGTATTGCAAAGTGAAACAGAAAAGAAAACCAGACCACATTTCGAGACAGAATGATACACAAAAGTGAGCTTTTTACAGCTCTCGTTATGAGGGATGGGGGGGTTTAGAGAACAGTCTCCAAGTTGAAGACATTGTTTGAAGAAGATAAATGCCATTATATTTCTAAGTGACTGCTCCTTTTTTGCATTGCAGAAATCTTCTTTGATCTTGGCTATGATTGAAATAGACGCCTTCTCCACTGTTCATAATTTTTCAAGAAAGCAACAGAACAACTTGTAATCTGTTTCTTTTATGTCTTCTGTTTCTGCTTGATGCACAGGACTGTCACAGTAAATCATTGTTTTATACCTGCTCTATCACCTGTGTACCTTTCAGGAACTCCGTAGCATTTCCAGAATCAGCCAGACATCCCAACTTCTTTATGGAGCCATAATTTCTGCCCTGAAGTTCCACGTTAGCTGCCAGACGCATGTAGTATTTTATCCACGGTGCTTTAAATATGCTGAGGATTAGGTGGGGGAAGGCAGACAAAATTTCTCCCTGAAGGCTGTTTTATAATATTAATCTTTAACTATATCTGGCAGGGCCCCTCAGAAAGGAAAGGCACACTACACTGTCTACCTTGAAATCAAGTAGCTCTGTGCTTTATGGACACGTTCATTAAATTTGGCTACACAGTGCAATCACGGAGCATCTTCCACAAATGGAGGGAACTGTAGCGACAGACTCTATGCATTAGGAAGTCTACTCGCTGTGTAGGTTTGTTCACTTTCAGAGATAAAACCCAATATTTAAAGAGTGGCAGTTTCACCAATCAGTGCAGGCAGGCACTTGATAACTAAACATAATAACAGAAAGCGATACTCTTCCATGCCTCCCTAGTCTTGTAAGCTGGTTTGTGGTATTACGGTGCTAAGATCACCTGCTGGTTTTCCTCCCCTTTTTTTTCCTAGTAGCACTCCATTGGGAATGAGACTTTGTGCTTTTCCTTCTCTCAGGTGGTATAGTTTGATTTCCTCAGCCTTCAAATAAGCCCTGGAATACAGCTCGTCTATTCCAGCAAGTCCAGCTACATTTGGCATTCCAGTCTCATCCCCAATGACTGGCGCAGGTGACACCACACAGGCTCAAGGGATTCTTGCTTATAAACAAAGAGAAAGAAGCAATTAAAGGAAGAGGGGTTAAAATAGCATAAAAACATTGATATGTCCAGCTCACAGTGAGCGCTGGCTTCTTCAGACATCCCTGTCAGGTGCTTTTATCTGTCTGGTTGTCTTAGCCAGTTTCCCAACAGCTCTCTCTCCCTCCTCCACCTCCATTCTACTTCTAAGCACTTTCACCTTTTCCAGGTCTGGAGTTATCCTGTGATGCCTGTCAAATACCCAAGCCTTGACTTATTTTGAAGCTCTCTGACTCCATCCTGTTAGGTGCCTACGCAATCCCCAGCATCTGCTTCTCAAAGTTCCTTACTGATCATAAAGTCAACCACTCATGAGAAAAGGAAGAAACAAAGCTAGAAGCAAGTGATGAAGAAAGCTAAAACAATCTGCTGTAAACGAGACCACAGGGCTCCAAGCACTCCCATGTGAATAATGAGTATAAACATTTCCTTAAAGATAATTATGGGTCTTTTGCTAAAAGAACTCCTAGCTCTCTATTGCTGCAAACTTGTCATCAATTTTTTGTAGTTTAAATGAAAATTGCACTTTTTAACTTATGATTTATAGGAGAAAGATCACTTGGGGTGTGTTTCATCCTGTATCTGTTGTGAAATGCATTTGAGACTAAAGACTTTGGCATCAAGATCAATGTTTCACAGGTTGCTGTGCTGGGAACAGCAGGATTGTTGAGGATGAGTGTGAATTTGGTATGATGCTCCTGTAAGAGCTCAGCTGACTGGCATTGCAAAACGGGCTCCGTAATTTGTAACTCTAGTAACAAGGAAGCTCTGTGTACAATAAGTGATTGTAAAGCACCTTCTATTTCCATTTAGGAATCAGCTTGTGTTAAACTATTATTAAAATAGGCTTGAAACTAGTTTTATACTGTTTCATTTAGGTTCATACAGCTGGTGTCAGTGATAGCAATTTTCAGCAAGATGGTGTTTGTCAAAGCTAGACCAGAGCAGCAGCTCTTCATTAAAAACTTAATTATTCAATTCATTTCACACTTCGTAGAAGGTGAAAAGTGCTTCTCACTGTGTGCACATTGAAAGGTTTACGTTGCTAGTGTAGCTGGTGCAGAATTACCCAGGAGTGATTGTCGAGGGGTAGAGCAAGCAGCTTGGAGCCGTGAGACCTGGGGTATGTTCCTAGCTGCCTGAACACTGACTTGCTGAATGGTCAAGAAGAAGTTGCTTAACTGTTAGGTGTCTTTTCAGAAGAAAACGCAAGTAGCATTGTGAAGGTTAAGTAATTGAGAATGTTTAAGATTTAAAAGAATTTGGAAATTATTGGCTAAGAATGCAATACTTTTAATGATTCTTGCTGTAGGTTTTCCAGAAATAAATTTGCTGGCAACTTCAGAGTTCAAAATAAGCATCTTGTATCTTCGTTACTTTAAGTCATGTCTACTGTCAGGCTTAATAGGAGTTACTTTATATATTAGTGCTTACTTAGTTGTTTCCACTAAACTTTCTGTTCTGATATTACTATTGGTGCTGCTGTTTTGCTGTGGGAATGAGTAATCGGAAAAGTTCCTCAAAGCATGTCTTCACTTTCAGAACACAAATTCAATGGCCTCAAAGTTTTTCTCACTTGTTCCAGTACAGCTATAAGATGCACTAAGCCTCCCTTCACAATGCCGGCACCATTTGTTATAAAAATGTATCATTAGGATATTGTTAAGCTGCTGTTCACGATAAATGAAAAGTTACTCTCGTAATGCTTCCTGTTCTGCTTACATTTCTGAAGAGTGTCATTAGGAATAAATTCTCATTAAGCAGCTGTTCCAGACCGAAATGTTTTGACAGGGCTTATTTTAAAGCAACTGGGTTTGCTAGTTCCTTCATTTTACAAACCTCTTAATTTCTTCTTCAGGCTCTCAACTGGGTATGAGTGATAGAGTCCACCAGTTTTTCTTCCATCCTGCTTAGAATACTGGACAATTTAATGGGAATTTTTGTCTTGCAATTTTAGAATTAAAATACTTCTGTTACATTACTATAAATTGAACTCTAAATGTAGAATAGAAAAATCCTGATTTTTATTTAAGGTGCAGAAGTAATTTCCTTTGCCTCCTCTTCTTCCTGTTGGCCATCCATTCCCCCTTCCTCCATGCATTTGCTTATTTGATATTGCACCAGAAATACCAATTCTGGTCTACCAGTTTTTGTCTTGAGATCTTTTTGGCTAACAAATAAATCGGTAAATTCTCTGAACAGTATAGTGTCTGTAGAGTTTAAAAATCGACAACTAACAGCTACTTTTTTTGAACACCACTGATTTATTTTCTTTTTGTTTGTTGTTTTTACAAACTCATAACTATGAAGAAACATTTCCCGTTGTGAAAGATGCTAGTATCAGCGTTCCATCAACTGAATATAGGATATAGGCATTACATTCCCCTCCACACTGACTATCTTATAATGTGTTATGTGTATGTGAGAGGATGAGAAGCTTGAAATTAGGGCTCTGTACTGTGCAGTGCAAGTGTGATTCATGTGCTGGTAATACCTGTGGAAATGGCCAAGTCTGTCAGGTGAACTGGACAGGAATTGTTGAGGTATATGAAAGAAAGGCTTCTTGGTTGAGTATTTATTTTATTGTGAAGGTCTGAAGCATGATGACACTGAAGTAACCAAGGAACCAAGTTGTATTAGCACAGTGTTCATAAAGAAGCAGGAAAAGGAACAAACGTAATCTTCATCTTCTATGTTCCTGTAAAAAAAAGAATTTTCAGATCCTACGTACCCAAGCATGTATTTGTATGAAGGCAATATATGGAAAAGGATCCTTACTGAGGCCCCAGAAGCCAGTCAGTAAAGCCTCAGGTGGAGACCAGGCCACCCTAGATGGGCAGAGTCAGACCTCCTGGGATGTATACTGCTGCGGTCTCACAGAGTAAATCATGGCTCGAATTAAACATTGCTTGGAATGCAGCAGCCAGATGACAGGTGCCCAGATTTCTGGTGTTAATTAGTGTCCTGATATTTACAAGAATGACGAGTGAGGGTCAGGAGAAGCTCTTAGTCTCTTCCAGTTTGTGCACAAACCAGTGTGTCCACCTCTCTGATTACTGCCTAGTGAGATACATCAGCATTTTCCCCGCACTTTGGAACTGGCAGTTTTTTATCTGTGTCTTTCTCATCATGAAGTTTCATCTTAATCTTTTCTCACTCTTTGCATAATGAGAGGGCATTCATGGTGTGTTTGGAAGAAGCATTATTTTTGATTAGGTGCAAATGTCACTAAACCTGTCCATCCCTGTGTCAAACAGAAAATGACTGGCCTCACACTGGGTTTTTCTGCTAACCCAGCTAACTGGGCAACTAATGTCCTACATAAAAGGCAGACTAGTAGCTAGAGAAAAAAACATACTATGCAAAAAATCACAGGTGGAAAATAAGCTTTGTGCTTATTCCTACCGCTTTTTTTATAAGTAAGCACCCTGTATTTCAAGACATTTTTGCTTTTATTTTTTGGCTCATGTACAAAAGCTGGGCAAAACCTGAATAATTTACCTCCTGCCTACTTTGACCAAAGACTAAACTGACTAGCCATTGAACTGAGTGACTAAAAAGAAGGTTTTGAGCACTGTAAATATCTGTAACTCCACTGTTATCTCTCTACCAGTGGCTTTTAAACAGTGGCATGACATCTTTATTCTGTGCCATCAATGTCAATTGAGAATATGCTAATGCCAAAAAATCTTCCCTCCCTCCTACAGTTCCAGTGTCAACAGTGCAGAATTACTGCAGCATCCTCTGGGCAGGGTTTAGAAAGCTTCTTGACTGTAGTAGGTAGGAAAAATTACTGGGTGAACCCCATTTATTCCTCCAGTGTCTGAGCACAAAGTGCCCGCAGCCTGCATCACCCTCACTGTGACCCTGGTCCAAGGGATGCAGCTGTTGCACTGCAGAGGCTGCGATGGAGGGGGCATGCCATGGGGCAGACCCGCTTGCCTCTCCTCCAAGCCAGTATGTGACAGTGTTTGTAACACAAGGCTCGACTCCCCAGGTTTTAAGCTCTTCCCGAGAGCACTAATCTTTCACTAAAATCAGTCAGAGCAGAAAGCCCATAGCTGATCTCAGAGGAGAGCGCTCAGCTCCAGCAGCTCCTAAGAGGAGGTGGGGAAGTCCATCAAATCAAATCAGGAATTCCTCTCTTCAGCTTCCTTGAGTAACAGGCACCCTGAGCATCCCAAAAGGGATTTGTTTGCCATATAAACACACTTGTTCTTTCCTTTTGATGAACAGTTCAGCTTTTTAGCTGAGAATGCTGAGCTGTAAAGTTCCTGTAAGTCCCCTTAACAGTTTGTGGCGAATTGCTCTACAAAGACAGAACTGGAGACCCAGGATCACGTGCTGCAGAACCACCAGCAGACACTGCCTGCGTTATGTCCATCCCTCTGACAAGCTCCAAAGCTAAGGACACACGCATGTGGTCTTTTAATGTTGGTCGTCAGAAGATAGTACTGGATTATCCATGCTGGATGTTATAATTAGCACATTAAAGTCTCAAAAGCCTCATAGAGTGAAGATGCTGAAAGCTAGTAGTAAAGATTTGGTGTCATATTTAAGAACAGCGCCTAGGGGTTTTTTAAGCTGTGAGAACTTCCTGAAGTAGAATTCACTTGTTTGACAGTGAAAATGTACTTGTCAGACACACTTTTATTTTAATCAGTTTGTGGATATTTTCGTTCTGTGAGTTTGATGCATTTTCCTGAAGTCTATGGCCTGTAATTTCCAAATACAATTAGGGCTGATGACTGGGAATGCTAGAATTTTAACTTTCCTAGAAAACTTCAGTAGGTTTGCCACATGAGTTTTCCTCCATATTTGATCTGGCACATTCCTTTAATCTGTGTAATCAGTATCATACACTGGTATCCAGCATAAATAAGGGATCTGACCCTGTAAGACGACTAGCTCTGCACTAAAAATCTTCTGTCTTTGGGAGCCAAGAGTGTTCAGCGGCCCTCCAGACTTTCATAATCTTGCTTTTCTATCATCAAAACTAAGGCCACTTCATGGCTGTCCTTTCCCTGACTTTAAAGGATCTTGGGCCAGGATGACCATAGGAATGGAGTGAGTTGAGAAAGGGACTGGGTGTACAACTAACTGTCTAGAGCTCAAAGCGAGTTCATTTTTGGTTTTATGTGATGTATCTCATTTGACTTCATTTGGAAAAAGAGGATCTGAACCTGAGTGATACTGATTGGGGGGGAGGGGGAGGGCGGGAGGGGGCAGTTTTCCCATGCAAATGTTGAGGGATCCTGAAACTGGATGAACATAAAATTCACAGGAGGTGGTGAGGGATACTCCAAGTGAGTGAGAACCCCTGACTCTGACAGTCCGGTTGACGTAAGAATAAAGCACTGTTTCAATTGAGCTAAACACCCTCATTTTCAAACCCTCTCCATTGCATCTGCTGGTTGCAAGAGTGTTTAATGCAAGAGCTATTGGCAGGCATGACCGCTTCAAACTTGACTCTAATTCATGACTAATGCTTGGCAGTGCATTACAGAAATGTTTGCAGAAGTTTCCAGGCAGCACAAATACATCAGCATTTCCCTTGAAATATGGAGGGTGTCAGTGGAATGGGTGGCACTCTTTTTTAGCACTGGGGACATATCCTACACAAAGAGTGATGCTCTTGTTTTCAGGTTTTATAAAATACATCTCCGTTTGTGAACAGACTGACAGCTCCATATCCGGGCTGTCCCCACAGTGTATTGTTTTTAATCTGCCTGGAAATGTGTCATTCCTGAGCTGATCCACATTGCTGGGACACCAACTTTGAGGCTTTTTTTTATTCAGCAGGCTGCTTTGGCTCTTAATGAGGTTGGGGATGAGGCAGCAGGTACATTGCTGGAGAGGAAAATTTGTTTCTCTGAGTGTTGCTCTTTGTGATAAGGTGTGCTCTACTTGCTGGTTGCTAGAAAGGTACTGGGCAGCTACGCATCTCTTGCAGCCTGCGGTAGCTTGGCAAAACTCAGTTGCAAAGAAGCTTAAATTGCTGTCTTCCTTTGTTCTCATGCTCTAACATTAGATAATAAAAATATACCAGGTTTCCTTATGGCAGGCCAGAATCGTTGCTTTTACTGAGCATTTTCTTTTTAATAGAAGAATGATCCTTGATATGGACAAAAGGTGCTTTCCTACTATTTCAGTCTGACACCTTTGTCCTAGTCTTAAGAAAATTGTTTTCAATCTTGAGTTGACTTCCCAGTAAAGCATTCCTCTTTCTTGTGGGCCCAGAGACTTTAGGAAGTATGCAGAGTATTGAGGATGTGAATTTTTATGTGAATTACTTTCTCTGATTTCAAGTTATTATTAAACCTTGCCAGTGAAAATGCAAACAAAACCATGTCTCCAGGGGATAGGGAATAGACATTGCTGCACATTGTAATCAGCCTCTCTTGAAGATTCATTTAATATCTTGTGTATTTTTTTTATGAAATGCATTATTCATATAACAAGATTCACAGAGAGAAGCAGCTGAATTGTAATTTCTGGGAAGATTCTTCTTCCGAGAAATGGCATTTTCATTATTTAAATCAATGCAGTAGGTCTTGCCTGCATGAGGGAGGCATGAGGTGAAGGGAACAGCCTGTAGATGGGGCACTGAGTCAGTTAGTTACTGCCTCTGAAGGGAAATAAAACAAGCCAACCAGTAATTTAAGCCCTTTTTGGGTTAGTATTTAGCCATTTGAGACATCATTACACTTTGTAGGGTTTTTTCCCTCTGTGTTAGAAGCACTTAAGAAAATAGTAATCAACTAACACTTACTCAGTGGAAAAGTTTCCTCTCTTATAAAAATACTGCTTGCGAGCTGCTTTCCCCGCTTCTATTTCCTAGAGAGTGCTCCCTCGGTTCTCCATTGAGTTCATCTGCCGAGCCATGTGAGAGGACGTTTCTTTTTGTTTCAGGGCCTATAATAAAAGTTCCACATGTTTATATTGCAATTCTCTGTTATTTACTTAATCTTATGTAAGCCACTGTACTTAATTAACACAGGCTCAGCCTCTGTTATATTTAAGACCTCACTCCACCAAAGATCCCACTGAGATCAGTCGGGTGGTTCAAAGATAACAAAACGCAAATAACACCAGTAGAGTTTAAGCTCAACTTAATAATATTACAGTGGTACAGACTGTAAGTGCTTAAGCAACATCGTGTGCTGCGCATCTCTTGCACCACAGTTGACAGCAAACTTATTTTAAAAAGTGACTATTTAGGAATTTAATTAGTGCATATAACCATGTAATTATGTTAATGAAACAAAAAAAATAGGATGTTACAGCTGAATTTGAGATGCTTCATAATGAGAGGAGTTCTCCTTATCTTGACTGTGGCCCACCATCCCCATATAGCTATTTTATAGGCAGGCATTTTTGTCCCCTTCTGTCTTCCTCCTGTCCCCTCTTCCCCCAGAGGATGGGAAGCTTCACAGATCCCATTTCTCAGGCCTTTAAACAAGCAGGTGACAGCAGAGCTTGCTGGTGTCAGTGAGAGGCAAAAGCGACCCACCCCAGCACACGTTACCACGTGGGAGGTGTGCACATCCATCCGCTGGTACCGCTGGTACTGCTGAGATGAACCCGAAACCGCAGGGAGCCTGAAAGGGAGCCTGAAGCGTGCCTTGCGCATTTTGACACACTGAAACTACCCAGCGGTGTGTTGCTGGCGTTAACGTCTTTCTCCTTTTCTCTTTGTTTATTTGCCCAAGTTTGTCCACTACCTCCAATGGTGAGTCATGGAGACTACATCTGCCACCCGCGGCCTTGCGAGCGTTACAACCACGGGACGGTGGTGGAGTTTTACTGTGATCCTGGTTACACCCTCACCAACGACTACAAGTACATCACCTGCCAGTACGGAGAGTGGTTCCCCTCCTACCAAGTATACTGTGTCAAAACAGGTAAGGGAGCAGCAATGGCATTACTCCTGTCCTCTTATAGGCCCTCTTTTTCAGAGCAAATTTGTTGGTCTGTAATGCCTGGTGAACGCCATCTGTTTCATGGTTAAGTAAGTGATGAACATTGATTTTAAGATGCTATTAAATACAGTACATTTCCAAGATCCTGAATGATCCTAAACCATTTCAATCGTCAGCTCTTCAAATGGATTTTTTAATATCTTCTGGATATTTTTATGTGTATGTAAGCTAAGTTCATGATGGCATGTATAAAAAAAGTCAAAGGGAAAAAACAAGGTCCAGCCCCTGTGGCAGCTTAATGTTAAGGCTGCTTTTGGTACATGGCGTTGAGTTCATGTGTGTTTTTACAACACATGTATAAAAGATGTCTTGTCCTAACTGGCACTTCTCGGTATTCTTGAAGTATTAACACAAAATAACAGTGGTAATAATCAAACACAAGTCTTGTATTGCCTTTTTGTTACAGAACAAACCTGGCCAAATACACAGGAGACCCTCCTGACGACATGGAAAATAGTGGCATTTACTGCTACCAGCGTTTTATTAGTACTGCTACTGGTTATTTTAGCCAGGATGTTCCAGACTAAATTTAAGACACATTTCCTTCCAAGGTTTGTACTGTTTTCTTTTTTTTTTGAAGATTGAGGACCTTGAGTCAGTTTTCACATTCAGCACTCCTTGCTAAGGAGGCAGCGCGGCTCACAAGCCTTGCAGATACCTTCTTCTTCTGCTCTGAGCAGAAGTCTCTAAAGCACCGGTGTGGAAGGGTATCCCCAAAAACCTGCAGTACTCTTTTCTGCAACTAAGATGAAAGGCAAACTTTGCCAGATTCACTTTGGGAGTAATTACAGCTCTACTACAGAGAATTGCTGCTTCTGCATGTAAAAATAGCTGACAATATTTTTAAATACTCATTTTCAGGTGCTGGGGGAATTAATTTTTTAACTACTGTAGACTTAGTAATGTAAGTTTTAAGAAAGATTTTCTTTTTCTCTGTGGACAAATTTATATTAAAAGTTTGCGTTCCCTTTATGATTATTATTTTCATCACGATTCATAAACACCTCCTACATCTTCCTTTATTTCCATAAAATACTGTGCAGCTATGAGCATTTGTCATTGATTCTCACAGCACTCCTCATGAGACAGGTAGGTGGGTATTATTATTATTATCGTACAACCGGAAAAACAAAGGCAGGCATGTGGAGTTTTAGGCAAAGCTATTAGTGTATCTGGGTTTAGACTCGTTTCTAGTTTTCAGTCTGCTCAGTTTGCTATGGACCTTCACTCCTCTCCGGCGCTTGCTTTTCTCATGTCCTTATTCTACCATGTGCAGAAAACAGAGATGAAAAAGCTATATGTCAGTAAATAAATGCAGCAGAAAGGACTCGGAGATCTTAATGTTAAAGAAATGTGTACATAAAAGTATACAGGTTATATAAATAATGTGTAAATTTATAAGCATATATATGTGCATATATACAGTATTTGGGGAGTAGTATACATAGATGTATATAACTAGGAAGATCTTTAGAGTAATGGGTTGCACTATGGATAGCTTTATAGCCCGCCCTTGTCTAGCTTATTGAGATGGCTTTCTGTCCTCTCCTTTTCAAAACGTTTTCATGTCCTAAATGTACCTGGGATCAATTCCCTCCTGCTAGGACTCTACTGTGATTTAATTGCCTACTAAACAGATCCTTTAGGGTTTAACAGACTTTCCCAGCTTAATACTGGTTAAGGAAGCCTTCATCCTTTGAAAGTAAGACCTGAAGGAGGCCACAAATCTGGCCACCAAAGCCCTGTCATCCAGTAGTCGTCACCTCAGTGCCTGTTTACGTGGGCTGTAAACACTTCTGTGCTCTAGCACACATCTTTCCAGGGGTTCAGACACTTTTGACTGGTGAGCTACATCTGTGATCTTATATCCATGATACCTACTGTGCACAGCGCAGCAAATGGTGCTCCTTATCTCTTCCAAGCACCTGTTCTCCTTCCCTTCTCGAAATTGTTCTTCATGTTACTGGTTTCATTTTTCCGATGGTAACAGATTCCACCTGACTGTCAACCTGAAGAGAGTTTTGCAAACCCGTGAAGCAAACATTTCTGTGAATGTTAATGACCCTGTAGCTTCATTTTGCATGACTAGAAGGTGCTGTGTTTACTTAAGTTCAGCAGTTGCTCCGAGGTGCTTCTGACATGCTCCTGCTCTCTGTGATAATTCATCTGTGTTTGACATAGAGGCAACCAGGAGGGCTCCATGGGTGACCCCGACTTTGTGGTGGTGGATGGCGTTCCTGTCATGCTGCCTTCCTACGATGAAGCTGTAAGCAGCGGCTTGAATGCTCTGGCACCTGGATACTCAGCTACCACAGACGAGGGGCACAGTTTGCAGACAGAAGATCAGAATCCTCCTGCTTACCCCGGCCCCAGGATTACAGACACACTGCCTAGCGAATTTGAGACCTGTGACAGTAGGTCGGGCTCCTCTGAACTGCTCCAAAGTTTGTACCCGTCCCCGGCGTGCCAAGCAGCAGCGCTTCCCGGTTCAGATCGAACTGACGTATCCCGTAGCCCTGCCGGGGAGGCTGCATCCACGAGTCCGCGGATTGATATTGCAGATGGTGAGTCTTGCATAGGTGCAATAGGTGAGTCCGTAAACAGGATCCATCATTTGTTTGTACTGTAAGGACAGGAATAAACCCAGCTGACCTGCTCCTATTTTCTCCACGTTTTGGTCCACATCTTAATTTGGACATCTTTTAAACCATACTACTCCATGGTCATAGAGCTTTGTGTCTGTGATATGTCATTGCTAGCTGTGGTGCAAGGGATTTGAATGCCAGGCCAGAAGGTTCCTGTCCCGACCCCATAACAGCAGTCTCAGCAACAGGGATGTCTGCAGGCACCTGTGTACAGCAGTGACACCAACCATCATCTTGCCTGTGTTGGTCTGTTCATCTGCTTCTCAATTCCTACACTCACAACTCCCTCACATGCCATGCCTTTCACAGCAAAGAACAGGATTTTCTCCTTCAAATGGAAAGCAAATCATGTTTTCATACTAAGCCAAAATTAGCAGCCTTTATTAACAAGCTCATCATGTCTGCACATAAAGCAAACTGTTCAGTCCAAAGCATGTACACATTAAGCCCTGGACATGGGAGTCACAGCATAAGGGGAACATACCCACAGGACCATGTATGAGAAGGGAGATTGCCATATATTATCATCTGCATTTAAATCGCACATGAGCGTGCATTGATACCATTTCATTGAGTTCTGACAGAGCCGTATGGTGTGCTGCTCAGTGTGTTAAGGAAACTGGATAGCTTTCCTTGGAGACATTTAAAAGGAGTGGCTGTGATCCTGCTCTCCACAGTCACTGAGAGTCACTAGGCAAAGCAACCTCTGTGTGATTTATCGGCAGCAGAGCTAAAGCCCAGTGTCCTAAATTTAGTGTGGGTGAAGGTCTGGGTGGAGGAAGTCTTACTGCTTCATAGGGTTGGGGCTAACTTGTAATGGCATCACGAGGGGAAGAGGACAGCTAGAAGGAGGAGGGACAAATTATGATAATGCCAGCAAAAGTCTCTGCCTACTCTGAATGCTGATTCAGTAATTAATGTAGTAGAAAGGATGTTTGCATTTCGTTTTTTTGCGAGCCTAACTTGTTCTAGAAAATCTGGGTAGTTTTAGAAGGTTAATTTTCACCTAGGTGTTAGAGCGTAAGTGGGTCGGTCTAGAATTGGAGACACTGTATGTGTTGTTCAGATTTTTGCAATGTCCATTTCTATTTTTGCAGAATTGCTAATACTAATACTCTGCAAAAGTATAAAGGGAAGTTACAATCAGCAATCAATGCTATTTATTTTTTTCCCCTAGAGATTCCTTTGATGGAAGAAGACCCTTAGCCTGCACAGAGACGTGTCTTCGTTGCACTGCACTGTTGGGTGACATGAATCATGAGGATTTAGAGATACAAAAGACTATCTGTGGATTTGGGGAGGGTATTTTCTTACTTATCCATCTTTCACATGATGATGTCACCAGATTGGGTGTACATCTTAATCCACGGCGGGGATAACAGCATCAGCATTTGGAACAGCAGCAGTTTAATGAATGAATCCTGGGGATTTGATGAGAGCAGATGTAGAAAAAGAACTGTGGCTTTTTAGAAATGAAATGTATATCTGCATCGCAGAAAGTCATATGGTTCTGTAAGAAATACTATTGGATTTTGATACTAACTGCCTCACAAAAGCATGTCAAAGTATGTAAATTTGCTTATAAAGACTAGATCTATGGACCTCTAGTTTATGAAGAATCCTTACAAGTTTAAAAAAATCCTAGTACTGAAATGCAAAAAAAGAGGAAAGATCCTCTTTGGCTTTCCTATGTTAACCAGGAAGCTTTTGATTTAGTTGTTGGTGATTTTGTTTCAGACCATGTCTGCAGAAAATATAACAGAAATGATGGGATTCATATATACTTTGATGTATGATAGCAGATATATATAAATATATATATATATTTAAAAACTCTTAAAGAGAAAGAAAAGGAAAGACTCCCAGGTCACATAATGATCTGGAGATTTTTTTAAAGGTAAGGCAGAATTTATATCATATACAACATTCAAGGTAAAGTATCAATATTTGTATTTATGCAAGACTTCTGTGACTACATTGCATTTGATAAATCCTGCTATAATATGAGAGATCTAGAAAATGTTAAAATTATGAAGTATGTGCTTAAGAAATGTTGAACTGCCCTGCTTCAACCTTTCTTTAGCTCTTACAAATATATATATATATACACTAGAGTAATCTACAGTCATAGCCCAGAGCACTACCTTGTCCCTGTACATTGTGGTAGTATTCTGAGCCATTATTGTAGAATACTTTTTAAAAAAATAATAAAGTTCAGTTTCAGTTCTTTTGACTTACCCAACTGTGCGTAGTTGGCCTTTTTTTCCCTTCCTCACTTGTTTCACCTGCTCCCACCTGAAGGCTGAGACGGCATCAGAACACCTGGTTTGTAGCATTTTCAGCTTTATAGTCATTATCCAGCTACAAAGGGACAGAGGGGTTTTGGTTAAGCACAGCACGTGGAATGGGTGCAGCAGTGGTGTGGCTTCTATAGATGCTGCTGTTGGCTTTTCCCTCCTCTATGCCAGAGCATTGTGCTAAAGCCTGTATGAACGGTTCACCTTTGTGGTGTTACAGGCTATTCCTTATTTGTCAGGAAAATTCCTGGCTGTTTCATATATTTAATAAAAGCCAAGCAGATTTTCTCATCTTATTTTTGGTATTGCGCAAATGAAACATATGTTAAACTGGCAGTGTTTGAAGGAAGAACTTGCCGTATGTTAATGATAGAGATTGCCATCATGTGGGCTAATCCGAACCAAAGGAAAAAATGAGACTGAGTTCTGATTTTATGTACAAAGTAAACCAATAATATCTCTATTGCTCTAAACAGAGGACCACTACAAGTTGCTCTGTTATTTTTTAATGACTGTAATTCTTTATTTGTATTGTGGTAGCATCTAGTGGCCCCACTAGTCAGGCTAGTAGAACGATAGATGTGCTGCAACCATTCAAGAAAGTGTTTATTAGCATCCTGTCAGCAACTGTATATGACAGCAAGAAGCAAATGGAGACAAAAAACTGTGTAATGGAGAGGCAATTATTACAATAATCTCAATTATTCTACGGTATCATTGATGAGAATGTAGTGATTGATATTGAAAGATAAGACATATTCCACATTATCCTCCATTCTTGCTTACATAAGATTTACAATTTTTTCTGCTGAAATTGTCTCAATTGCAATCGTATCTTCAGGTTTATCCCAGAGCCATATCTATTGGGTGTTAGTATTTTCTTTGCTACCCGCTTCCTTTTTAGGTCCCATGCTTCCCAGAGGTGTTTGCACTACCAACTGAAGTTGAGGATTGTCGCCCCAGCAAACAAGACAAGAGTGCTGAAATACCAGCCTTGAACTGAAGCACGTCTCAAGCCTACAGCCAGTTAAGTGATTTTTGTTTCATAATGTCATTGAAAAGTATTGAACTTACTTTAGATGCCCTATAAAATATTATGAAACCTGTCTTTGCTGGTCTTTTAACAGCTTGTGAAATTTCATTCCTTATTAAATTTCTGGACTTCCATTTATTAATTTCTGCTAGGAAAGCTTCAGATTAATATTTGGAGCTCTACGGTTTTACAGATTTACACTGCTCTATGTATTGTATTGCAGTCATTTTGTTAAGGGAGCCAGACGGGGTAACTTAAGAAATGTAAATTTATGGCTTATTAGACCATTTTATTTTAAAAAGTGCAGAACTGCAAATACACTAGAAAACATTGATGTATTAATATTGCTTGATAGTCCTTTGATAGCATCGCACTAAATATAACTTGCAAAGGTAAAAGAGGTTTTTACCATTTTTTGCTTATGATGTGTAAGACTTCTTGAAAGGGTGTTTTGGGGGGATTCATTGAGTTTGGGGTTATTGCATGCTTGAATATTTGAGAGGAAAGAGAGGACTGTTTCTGCTGGTTTGTTTTTTTTTTCACATGGGCCTTGAATTCTCATAAGATGTCTGCCTGCCCTGGGATCTGTACATGTGCCCTGACCCACGAGCTGATGCCCTGGGCTGAGGGCTGCCCCCAGGTGCCCCCCAGCCTGCCCAGCTCCCCAGCTGCCCTGCCAGCATGGAGAACCCCGCAGCTCCCAGGCCTAAGACCTCAGGTCAACCTCGAGCACTCCCTGAGCCCTGGCAGCCAAACCTTCAGGAGGGCGGATACACTTAGGGCCCTGAGAGACTGGAGAGCTGGTAAGATGATGACAGTATGTTTGCCATGCAAATGCAACCAGATGGGAGGATGAGTGAGTCTTATGCAGATCATAAGCTGTTTTTGCTTAAGCTAATGGGATGTGATAAAAAAAAAACCAGGAAAACCCTTGTTGGTGAGGGAAGAAGCAGCACGTTAGTCAAGATGGACAACCCGTGTGCCTTCAGCAGAGGGAGCAAAGGGTATGTACTGAGAACTCCAGGAAAGAAAAACAAGAACTACAGTGTGCCAATATTTCTAAAAATGAAAAAGGAGGAGGAGCAATGTGTCAGCCTTCAACACTGACTTACAAATGAGGGCTTGACCTGCAGCATGCTGGGGGAAAGGCGGGGATCCAAGGTCTCGCAGCAGCTCTGCAGGGAGTGAGTCACAACCTGAGTGTGAGTCAACAGGACCTGGCTGTTGTGAAAATGTTAAATGTCAATGCAGGGATGTTTACACAGAACTATAACTTATAAATGCATGAAGCAATCCTGCAGCTCCACCCAGCACTAGTAAGGCCTCAGCTAGAGCATTGTGTCAAATGCTGAGCAAATTTTTTCCTCTTCAAGGGAAATGAGAAGTAGCTGGAAGGAAGCCAAGCAGAGAGAATCAAGAATTATTAGGAGCTTGGAAGAGCCTGTCCTCACAGGTCATGTTAGAGATCATGAGGCGTTCGGTGTGAACAACAGAAGACCAAAGGGGACACAGAAATTTGGTTTTCTATAAGAAGCATATTTTGCAAAGGAGAAGGGAATTATCCATATAAGTAGGACAAGAACAATAGGCTTAATTGCAGCTTGAGAGAATTAGGTTAGATATTAGCAAAAACCTTCTAGCCACAGGGATGGTAACAAGCAAGGAGAAACGGTCTGAGGAAGCTGTCAAAAACCTCCGTTATGAGAGATTTTTAAAGACTGTTTTAAATAAAGAGGGGCCAGGAAAACACTGGAGTGGGATGCACTATGTGAGCTTTGGGGCCCCTTCTCATTCTGTTTCAATGTGATTTCCAGTTTGTGAGAACTAAACTTGGCTGATGCATGGTTTTGCTCATATAGACTAATTCCAAAGTGATGGTACTGGTCAAACTGATCAGCAGTCATCAAAATCACAGCCAGAAATACTCTCTATTCCACCAACAGAAGCTTTTCGTGTAGCGTGGGCTGAACTCCAGTAAAATCCTGTGAATTAAACCCTGTTACATTAAAGTGACATTGATTTCAGAATTTTGTTCTGTGACAAATCCAAATTTGGGATTTTCTGGTCTTCGTGTCTGTCTTAGGCAGCTAAATGAATGCAGCCCTTCTAATACTCCTTGCACATTAGATGAAGTAAATCCTCTCAGCAATTATCTGAAGACACCTATTGAGTTCAAGGAAAAACAGCAGCTCAGGCACTGGAGCACAGAGACCATTGTCATGTTTATGCAAAACTTGCTTCCCGTGCCACAAAAGCTGTTTATTCTTATCTGCGCTGTGCTGCAGATGGTAGCATAGCTTACCACATCAGCTGTCAGAGGAGGAGTAGCACAGATGAGAGAAGCACATCCCGAGCTACTGTTCTTGGTCTGCTGTGGATTCTCAGGGAGGATTCCAGGGCAAGAAGAACTAGAAAGCAAGTAAACATCTGCCCCAAAGCCAGGAGCACCTCCCATTGTCAAGGGCAAGTCCAGTCCCTTTGACACGGTTGCCGAAGGAATTGCACGATGGCACAGACAGACAAATCCTTTTCCGCCAGAATAGTGTATGTAACTTCTTTCATGCCTTGTAAGATTTCTCTTGTCACCATTATATAGTACCATTCTTCCAGCCCTACGTTTTCCAGGACAGTAAAATATGTTATTTAACAATAACAGAAAGGGCGTTAGCTTGAGATTGAATTATTTGCTGTCCAGGAATCAGAGCAGCCTTTTAATAGCTCACACAGACCCCATACAGAAACTGGACACATAAGGCCAACTGGGATACTTGAGGCAGCTTTCCTCAGCATGGCAAAGGGACTGTCCTGCAGGGCCGGGGGAGCTGCTACCTGGGGACATTTTGTAACCCAGGAAAACTGGATTCATCTGATAAAATATATTACACAGAAACTTAGAGAAGTAAGAAAAGCCACTTAAATTTTAATGGAGTCCAGGGGGTACATGGATAAGTTCCCCATGTTCTCCAGTAAGAACAGAGGGAACTGTTTCCTTAATACAACCAGTTCAAAAGAAAGTCAAGAGGCAGGGAAGGAAGACAAGCTTCTTCGTTCGGGGGTCCAGCAGCTCTTTTCCATCACCTCTGCATTTCAGTGGTCAGACTGGTTCTGCTTGCAATAAGGGCCTTGGTTTTGGTTTGGATCTACTTTTTCCATTTTACTGTGTTTGCCTTCTGTTTCCCTGCTGCTTATCCTTCTACTCTCTTTCTTTCTTTTTTTTTTTTTTAAATCTAATACTGTTGTTCCAGTTTCATCCTGCCACCTCAGCCATGCTGGGAAGTGAAACAAGTTGCTTAATTGCAGTGCAGTACTCAGCAGGACATGTCCCCCCCCTCACAAGAGGTTGCTCTTACTTGCCTTCCTCATTTACTTTCTCAGCAGAGAGGACAAGAAGGGACATGGAGCCCTTCACTCTGCTGACAAATGGTCCATGAAAATGGTTAGAGAGAGACACTGAGGGGAGCCCACATTACTACATGCTTGATGTATCTATATGCCTCAGTCCCAAACCTGTCAGCTCACAATCTTGCATTGGCCCAGAATTCACAGGTGCACATGAATGCTCCTATACAAACACAGTAGCCAAGATTTTTCAGAATTAGCTAATATTTTAGGGTGTTTCAAGGTAAGGCATTTTAAAGAGACCCTCCTTTCTAAAACTGGTGAGCTCACAGCTTCAGAAACTGGGCACCGATACGGTCCAGTAAGGGAGCACAGGGTGCACAGCAGGTCACTTCATCTGTCCGCTTCCTGGTGCTCCAGTACGAATTTCTTGTCACCAGGATAACTGCTCGAACTAAACAGTTGCCAGTTGCTGAGCTGTCAGGTTCACATGTTTGGTTTTTCTTTTTTAACCTAATTAGGCTAGATTTATTTTTAATGCTCCTTATTACTATCCGCTTCTGACTTCCATCCTGACTACTGCTGAGTACATGCTGCTCTTGCCAAAGCAAGTGTCTTTCAGCAGCTCTCTCAGCCCCCTGGAACTGTACCACCCTGCGGGAGATCGCACTTGCCACCGTTGTCCCTTCTATTAATTCTATGGCAGCACATGCTGTTCGTCTGCCTTATTCAGTGCTCTCGTATTAGTAACTGTGCAACCGATTGTTATTTCTTTCATAACCATTACCATAGCTGCCGCTTGTTGATAATTTAGGGTTAATTACTTACTAAGAAGTTTAGCAGAACAATTTAGCTTAGCTTAGCCTGTTCACTGATGAAGACTATAAACGTCTGCCATCTATCACTGATATAGACATTCCTGAAGTTTGGTATAATTGGCTTTTACTGAAGTGCTGCAGCAAAAATGAGGGTTAGTCCAACTGGCGAAGTCAGCTGCCTGCTTGTACACCCACTGCCTGTTTTTTCATTGGGTTTTGGGCAACCACGTGGGAGGAGAAGTGCCACAGTCACTTACCAGGTTCACTTACGTATCCATTCACATTGCAGCAGTGTGCAGCTTAGATACAGCTACAGGAGTGCTGAAGCCTGGCATTGAAAAAGACATCATGGCAGCTGTAAAGAGTCCAGCATTTCAGTTAGGCTTATGGTGCTGGGCTGGGCAGTCATAGAATCATAGAATCGTTCAGGTTAGAAAAGACCTTTAAGATCATCAAGTCCAACCGTTAACCCAGCACTGCCAAGTCCACCACTAAACCATGTCCCTAAGCGCCATGTCTTTTAAATACCTCCAAGGATGGGGACTCAACCACTTCCCTGGGCAGCCTGTTCCAATGCTTTCTTTTGGTGAAGAAGTTTTTCCTAATATCCAATCTAAACCTCTCCTGGCACAACTTGAGGCCATTTCCTTTTATGCTATTGCTTGTTACTTGGGAGAAGAGACCGACCTCCACCTTGCTACAACCTCCTTTCAGGTAGTTGTAGAGAGCGATAAGGTCTCCCCTCAGCCTCCTCTTCTCCAGGCTAAACAACCCCAGCTCCCTCAGCTGCTCCTCCTAAGACTTGTGCTCTAGACCTTTCACCAGCTTCGTTGCCCTTCTCTGGACACGCTCCAGCACCTCGATGTCCTTCTTGTAGTGAAGGGCCCAAAACTGAACACAGTAATCGAGGTACGGCCTTACCAGTGCCGAGTACAGGGGGACGATCGCTTCCCTAGTCCTGCTGGCCACACTATTCCTGATACAAGCCAGGATGCTGTTGGCCTTCTTGGCCACCTGGGCATACTGCTGGCTCATATTCAGCCGGCTGTTGACCAACACCCCCAGGTCCTTTTCCACTGGGCAGCTTTCCAGCCACTCTTCCCCCAGCCTGTAGCATTGCATGGGGTTGTTGTGACCCAAGTGCAGGACCCAGCACTGAGCTTTGTTGAACCTCATACAGTTGGCCTCAGCCCATCAATCCAGCCTGTCCAGGTCCCTCTGTAGGGCCTTAAATAAAGGCTCTCTCTCTTAAAGAGTGATAAATCTTACTGGAGATAGATAGACATATCTACAACAAGGCTTAGATCATAATGTTCTCTCTGTTTTATGGAAAAAGTGGGGGAAGAATTGCCAAGAAGAGGCATCATTAAAGGTAGTTTAATGTCAGTTTTCTCTGGTCTGGCAGTCTCCTATTCCCTGAAATCTTGAATCTAGAAGCCGTTGCAGACAGGAGGCTCTGGATATACGCACTGCTCTCAGCTTCCAGTGAAATGGATGGGAACTGGGACCACTGGGCCCCTTTCAGCAACGCGCTCTTTCTGACTGTGCAGTCGGGAGTCCCCATCTCCTGATTTCCAGAAGCAGAAGAAAGGCCATGTGCTCCCATCCAAGGGAAGGAGGGGTTTAGCATTACACTCCTTTAGAGCAAAACTGGACTCTGGAATCTTCACCCAGCTCTCTGATTTTACTTCCATTACACCATTTGCAATGATTTGAGTCTGGGTGCATTGTGGTACTCTGCATTCATTTAAGCCTTCACAACATAGGGCCATGCAACAGGTCATCAATAGCCTTTGGCTGCTCTAGGCACTGACAAGCAAATGAAAGCAAGACAGTTCACCTCTTTTAAATCCAGCACGGTGCTGTCTTCATCTTTGGATGCCTAAGTATCCTAAATATCTTCGTATTAAATTATGAGCGAGAAAGTGATTAATTGGTCCCTGACCTTCAGTTTCTTCATTGAGACCGTGTCACCAAACCATATTTTATGTCACTAGGAGACAGCAGATGGAAATCAAATATCTGCCTGCTTTAGAATATATAACAAGGGAGGAAATTACTTCCATCCATTAACGCAAACAGATTTTCTTGAGAGGATTTTCTGCCTTCCAAATTCAGTTTTAAAATGTGATTTCATCCTCACAGGTTTGCCTGTTGGTTTCCAGCACAAGGGGCATTGCCTCAGTTTGTTTGCAGCCCTGGCAAGAACAACAGCCTGCCACTCTGTCTCATCTTCTAAATGCCTTTTTTCACTACATAATTTAAAAACTGTAAATAATTATAAAAAAAAATATATCACCCAAGATAAATTTAGATTTTGGGTTTCTTCAGAAGAAAAGGTAGTGGGTATCCTTTCTCAAGAAATTAAATGATAATTAGCCCAAAAGAAGACTGAACCCCATGCATTTGACTTCTGTGGTCCAAGACTGAACACACAGTATGTAGAAAGGGGACTTTTTTCCCAAATAATCAGCAAGAAATGACAGTGGGCCTTGGGTCTCTGACAGCACCCATGCTTGCAGCACACAACATCAGCACATCCTGTAGCCACATCTGTGAAGGACATGAGAACAGGGAGGCCAATGCCTTTGCATGCAATGGGGATGCCCCCCCGTGCCATCTTGTGCTGCCCACGCTGCTGCTCCTGCCCGCGCAGGTACGCTGGGCACTGCAGCCCCCACTGAACCCGGTATATTTACAGTCCATGGCAGAATGGGCCTCCCCCTGCAGCAATGCTTTATCGTTTCTTTTCCTTGGTTTGTCCTCTTAGGTTTTTGCATCAGCAGCATACAACACTATCAGATCATTGTATCAGCACGTTCTTCAGACCCAGCTGTATGAGGTAGTGAGTTATTTGCAACTCACGCTGGCTCCAAAGTGAGTGCCATTGAAAACTAAACAAATTAGAAAAACCCTAAACAAAAAAAACAAGCTTAGGAGTAGCCTTGTTGTTGTGTTGTCCCTGTGCATTCATTTTTCTGTTCAGATTAGTCATGCACTTGGAAGAATAAGAAGTTCACAACAGGGCAGCCAAATCTCATGTTCAGAATTAGGACCCTGGAACGAAAAACCAGCATGTAAACCAGAAAAATATAAGCCCATGATTGCATTGAAATCTCAAAGCTTAATGCAAGATGTGTTCCTAAGTGCGTTTGCGGAAAGAAACAACCTATGCCATGCAATTACTATTTAAGCTCTGTGGAAAAGATTTGTTTACTGAGTGAGAAAGGCATACACCCCCGGCTGCTGGTCAGAGAGAGTCCTGTGTAATCATCACAGGCTGCAACACAAATACAACAGTTTGAAGACCTTTGACATTTGATTAATATTTTTCTCTTTTACAGAGTGAAGAGAGTTTGGACCTTAAAAGGAAAATGAGCTAAGGCTTTAATTAGCGGGGACACAGAGAAAGAAATGGAGAACTGTGGAGAGCAATAAGAATACGTTGACAGCTTACAGGGAAACTGATGCCAAGCAGGTTGCAATAGATTTTAAATTCCAAATGTAGATGGACTCACATGTGCGGATGCCAAACCCAACTGTTTCTATATAATTCTAAGAAGGCAGGAAATGCAAAAAAATTCAGAAGCACAAATTTGTGATAACTGGGAAATGCTCTACTTGAGCAACTGCTTTACCCTTGGCATGGTCATGGAGAATTGATTCTGCTCTCTTAAAAACACCAGCTGTTCACTGCTGAAGGCTGTTTGTTGATTTGCACCATATACACTACTGCAAAAGAGACACAAGTTTATGCTGTTGTAGCCCATCTGTACCAGGTCTTGACCCACACAGCTCTGTCAATGCAAATACCAGTACACTGGCTGGGAAAACCAGTAGCAAAGGTGACTAGACACAAAATTTTCTCAAATGTACAAAGTAAACTAAAAATATCAGCAATTTGTGGGGTTACTGAAAATGGCAAGCATGCTATTTTCAGGCAAACATGATTTGTGATGTGATGGTTGCTTCACAGGCAGCGAGTCACAGAAGCTTAGCCTCTGCAGCATCTCTCTTCCTTAGGCAGCACTTTCCATGGCAGGAACAGGTGTAGATAAGAGCAGTGTTTTAGGGCTTGTGCTGATAGCACAAAATGAGCAGAAACTGCTGTCAAGTCAAAACAGGTAGGAGAAATACAGGAAGAGGCCATACAAAAGTGAAATACATTTCATGTTGGAAAGCTTGGACTCTCAGGTATGGATGAAGCCAGAAGCAATGTGACATCTGCTGAGCCACCTCCCGCTCCAAGCACTTTCTCCAGCTACTCCTGGCCAGCAGCCTGCTGTCAGCATAAAAGCAGAAGTGCAAGCAGCACTGGTTGGAGCTTGGCTAAACTGGGCACTGAGTGAGGTGCAGCACAACTGCTCTGTTTTTCTATCTGGCAGGTGAGACCCCAGTCGATGGGATTACCTGCTGTGGGGCAGGAGGCTGAGTGGCAGGTCACCCCTCCAGAGAAGGCTGCAGTGGCAGGGCGCCACCGGGAAGCGTGGCCTCCGGCACAGCTTCATGGTGGCCAGTCCTGCTATCTGCACTACTCCGGGGCCTCTCCTGCCCTGGGCGTAGGTACCAGAGGCAGCAGCAGCTGAGGGGCTCCCAGCCAGCCCGGGAACACGTGTGGCCACCCAGCAGTCCTCCCTCTTGAATTTGGGTAGAAGATGACTTCCTCCTGATTCTTGGTAAAAATGTGATCTAGTATCAAGACTTCCGATTATTATTCTGATGCCTGCAGGCATCTTTCCATGTGAAAAAAATGTTAAGGACTTTTTCTCTAGGATATTACATGCTTTGCTAATAAACCACTTTGGAGATCCTTAAAAGAATAATGTTCCTGGGAGTGCAAGAAGTGATGTGCTGTTTTTATGCTCTCCTCACCCTTTGTGTTTTTGAGTGGCACAACATGACATGTTGCAATTCATCTGTCATTTTCACATTTGGAGAAGTGGTCAGAATGGAGCAATCCAGCCACTCCAGCTGAATACGCTGTTGTTAACTGACATATATCTCGAGTGCAACAGGAGTCACGAGGCTGTCGTGGAGGTGCTGACTTTTAAATCCCAATTGCAGAACCTTGGCATATTGTCAGCATGTACAATTTTCAATTTCACGGGACATTTCTTTTGGTGTTGCCAGTGGATTTTGTTTTATCTTCGTCGTCCCTTTTTGTTAACACTGCAGGAATTATTTCTTGGGGCTCTCTCCTGTCTTACCTGATACTGCATGTGCTGTGTGATTCCCGGGGGGGTTTCTGTGGGCAGAGACCTGAGCAGAGACCTGAGCTTGCACGAGTGCGTGCATACGTACACTCACATACAAACGCCGGACGATTCAATAACATGAAAGCTGTCGCAGACCAATTTACTACAGTCCCAAAGTTTGAAAAGTATTTAGGTTAGTATAAAACCAGGTTTCAGCTCCGGTCAGCTTTTCTTTGCAGAACAGGGGCAACAGCTGCCTGGCCGGCAGGCGCTGCCTGAACAAAGGTCTCCTTCTAGTCGGAGTGGCCTCAGGGGGAAGCTGCTGCTGTGTCTGGCTGGCCTGGCAGCAGGGCCCGAAATAGGGATTTACCCTGTACAGCTGTGGAGGTCAGACAATCCGGGGCTGTATTTTTTTTATTTATATATTTATAAATATTTTTTTTATTTATATATTTATAAATATATAAAGTGTGGGAGCACATTTTTCTCCTACAACCTACTCAGGCCTTGGAGAGAAGCAGAGCGGGCTGAATCAGTTTCGCAGACATTACCCTTTTGTGTATTTTTGCCTTATTTTTCAGAATCCAAGGCACAGTAAGAACAGCTCTGAGCTTTTTTTGCCAACATCTGACCATGCTAACTTCAACAGATGAAACTTTGGTTGCAACATGTGTTAAAATGAAAATACTGGCATTTTCAAGCTAAAATGTAATATGTTGAATTATTCTTACGTTGAGACTGATAGAGCACTTTCATCAATTGATCAAACTTTGCTCAGTTAGACTTTACTGATCTTGCTTTTCTCTTCTCAAGTTAACACAGTCATATTTGTAATTGGACTCAGTGGTAGCCAAGGCTATAAAGGCATATAAATGCAAAAACCTGCCTCTCCGAAGTCTTCAGTCACTAAGAATGAGGCTCACGGTAGCACACTCAGATCAAAATCAATGCTACCTAAACTAGGAAAAAATTCACTTGCAGAGGCTCATTTTGGATCCTTCTATATGCCTAAAGGGAGAATAATTACCTTTGTACATCTAGAAATTCATCTTGTCTTATTCTATCCATTCTGTGGACAAACTGTTGAGTTCACTGCTTTGATAAAAGCTTTCTAAAACACTTTAATAATTCCCCAAACACTCAACACAACCCATGCTGGATTTTTTTTTTTTCTTTAAAGCTGGAGGTTTATTAAGAAGATCACAGATTTTCCTATGTTGTTGTGAAATCCAGGTGGGGAAAAAATCAAATAATTCCTGGTATTTAATATGCTAATTCTAACTGAGACTCATAAAGTAAAGGAACTTCATGTCATTACCTATGCAAGACATGAAAATGTGTGTCTCCAGAAATAATGACCTTATTACAGCGTTGATCTTGCGTGGGTGGAAGCCCGCTTTAGAAGCCGCCTGTGGGAAATGATCGTGTATTTCACCTGCCTATTGTACATTATAGGTGAGCCCAGAGGTACAATAAGATACACATTTGGTAAGTGTCTTACATGTAAGAAATCAGTAATTTAATGCATTAATCACTACAGTGCAATTATAGACCTTAATTTAGAAGGCATTAGTCATTCGCCATAGATAACCTTCAGTGGCTATTAGAATTTCACAGCCTGAGTTCATTACAACTGGCAAATGTCATTTGCACAACCAGCACACACAAGCGCCTGTTCTTTGGCTGGAAGCACTTTTTTCAGTATTAAATCCACTCCATTAAATACAAGAGAGAGCACCTGTTTGGGTCTTATTTCAATACAGATTATATCCTGGTTGCATTTTAAGGGGGCTTATAAAGATTGCACATTATTAATGTATTTTATTAGCATGTTGAAAATGGAGTGGGATACATTGGCAATGTTACAAGCACATCAGCAGAAGACATCATAGCTAGTGATAAACCATGGTAATAAACAGCCTATTAACCTGTTGCAGTCGTTATCAAAATATGAGACAAATGACTATTTGTTACAAAATCTGTTAAAGCATTTACTGACCTTCTATAAATGAACCTTCATATATGGTATTTTCTTGAAATTAGTAATATGCTTAAAATTAGGTATCTATCTCAGTACTTAATTTAAAAAAGCTGCATAAATCTAGGACACAGTAAAATTCTGTAAGTAATTGTTGCTAATTTTTGGTGTTTTCATGTGTATAGGGGAGAGGATATCTTTTCTTTTTCCCTCTTTCCTAATCCCTTATGGTGCCTGTTAGGTGTCTAGCCCGCTATGAGTATGTGACTTGCATAAGACAACGGAACAACAGAAAACAGGTCTCTGCTTAACACTTAACCTTGGCAGAAAGACAACTTGGCAGAAAGACAACTTTTGTTTTAGTTTCTGTCGTTTCTTGCAAGTGACAGAACAAGATGAGGTGGTTGTGTAGATGTGCCTTTTGTCATCAAAATAAAACATGCTCATCTGCATCATTTGGAACCGCATTACTTCCTCTGTGCACGAAGGCATTTGAAGATGTCAGCACAGTGCTACAGAAAATATGACTGCATTAACTGTTTCTTTTCTCTCTGAGTTACACAAGCAGAGTAGCTGAATATACTGGCATCTTTTATAGAGTCCTGTGATTTACACATTTTAAACTTCAAGGTTTTTAGTAACTGAATCAAAAAGATTTAATCCAGAAGCAAGCCTACAGTTGTAATAATAGCGTGTGAGCATTGTTCAGTGATAAAGTCAATGCACCGAACTAAAAAAAGTTCCAGGTTGGATTTTCAACCATAACTTGGCAAGAGCTTTTGCAAAAAACACTTCTGTAAATTTGTGACCACTTGTTAGCAGCAGTTGACTGTTCAACAAGGAGCAGCGAATACCTTGCTTCCATGCTGAAATGTACATTATATATTAAACAAAAAGATGCTTGAAGACTATAGCCATGAAAGGATAGCAGTCCTGCTTACCTGCTGCTGCAGCCACTTCTCAAGTTTTTATTCACAATGTGAAACTGGCTCAGCTGGCACCTAAACTGTCACTGGGTTCTAGGCCTTGCTTCAGTAACTTCAATATAAAATATCTCAGCCTTCTATGTATATGGACAAACAGAGGCCTAAGCTGACAGCATCCACAAAACCCTAGGTGTTCCCCACCTGCATCAACAAGCTACAACAACGGTATTATAAGTGAAGTATCCACATTAGACACACGTTGAGACATGTAAACTGGGGGCAAACATGTCTAAATCCTGATGCTGGTTCTTACAGTCACCACCTGGAAAGAAGTGCTGTGGTGGCAGGCTCAGTAGAAATGAGACTTACTGTCTTTTTCTATTAATTACAGCTGAGAGTAATCCTGAAAATATTCAGAACTTCAGGTATCCAGTTCCATCTATTCAGTTACAAGAGAGAGAAGCAGGACCAAACAGAAAATAAGTATTATGTATTTCAGCATAAGTATTGTAACTATTTCCTCACACTGTGAATTTGCATTTCCAGATACTTCTCTAATATCCCATGTGGCCTGACAGAATTCTGTAGGACTTTCCCTAAACTGGTTTATTTGGCTTTGTCCAACTCCCTGTGTTTTGTTTAAACACTGTTTTCCAAATTCAGCAAAATTATTTCTCTCCAGATACACAGGTCCTGTTTTCAGTGGCCTTAGAACTATTGTTTCAGTGCCCGAGTGTGTTGTAATCTCTCACCCAATTTAACATAAGTAGAATATATCACAGGCAACCAGAGGGGTGCATTAGTACCATTAAAATACATATATGCAATCACTTATAAGTACTTAATACAGAAGCAACATAAGTATCAGTAATTAAAGGTACATAACCCAGATTAGCATGAAGACGGGCACTGTGGTGTCATCTCTGGCCCAAATGATTCCATACAAAGCAGAACAGCTTAAGCAGGAAGGAGTGAGAATTTCCTATCTAGATCTCCTCATGGTCTGGTGGGACATCAGGAGACATCAGGGACAGAAGCAGAGTTCAGGTCCTATTAGGAAGAGAAAGGTTCCCGAAGGAGCCATCTGACCATTGAGTGGAGTGATCGGAGAAGGGTGCTACAACTTGCTCTTGCAAGCAAGAGCTGCCTTAGGTGTTTAATTCCAAAACAGGTTGAAAGTTGTGCCACCCCAACAGAGTGGAGCCTTGTTTTATTTAATAGGTGAATCTTAAGACATGGCTCCCAGTTCTGCACTTCCAACTGGCCATATTAGGTCATGCTTTGGTTTACATGATGTATGTTATAGATCCAATGCTTTAGGTACCTATGTCTCCCATGCAATGTTACTAAATCCCCAGCTCACTGCTGCAGATATGGCCAGGCAGCAGTGTGCTCAAGAGTTAGCTCAGAAGTTGCCACTTTTTCAAACACCATCAATTTCCAGAAATTTTATTTAAATGAAAATTTAAATTACTATAATTTTTTAAGATAAAAATTACCCTGTCCTCTCTTTTATCCCCCTTTTTCATTCCTGGATTCCTCTTTAAGAATTACAGTAACAGGCAAATAAACCACTTCAGCTACACATCTATCATTCAATCTTAACTTCTTCAGTAAGCCTAAGTATTCTACTTAGTATAAGGTAATGTAGAAAATGGAATATAATGACCATTAGAAATAGGATAAGAATGTGAGTAGAGTATCAGCCGCTTACAGTTAGCTTGGGTCAGATTAAGGACACATCAGAGGCTCCGCCACACTAGAGGTAAGAGACGAGCCAGCTCTTTCCACCTGCAAAAGCCCAGAAGAAACAGCTCAAGCACCAAGCAGCCAGCAAACACAAATTTTTACATTGCTTAGACTGAGATGAGTTAGTGTGATCATCTTCTACAGATTAAATGCTTACATTGAGCAAACCTCATAAAAACTGGCTCCTGTGCCCTGGCTGCACCCCTCAGCCTGGTTTCGCCTTGCCCAACCCCCTTCTCGGCATCTGGAGGCTGGTCTTAGAAAGCTAGGGAGGATTTCCACCCTGCTGGGGAATTTACCTGCCAGTGTTTCTTCATTGTTGTCTCTACCTTTCTTCTTTTAGATTTTTTTTCCATGCCACACCCACACAATCACTGTTTTCCTCCATTCTTTACCCCTGCTGCACCCCACGCTTGTGGCCTTGATTTACCATTGCGTTGCATGAGTAAACAGCTTAAGTGCAGTTCTTGTTTTTGGTTACTGTGAAAGCTGCTCTCTTTGAGGCAGGCTCCTTCAGCTGGAAAACAGTGATTCCCCCGCTGCCGTCCAGGGAAAGCAGCCCACCTGACACCACTCAACACCTCAACCATTTAGAATCATTAGAATCATTTAGGTGGGAAAAGACCTTTAAAATCATAAAGTCCAACCATTAACCTAGCACTGCCAAGTCCACCACTAAACCATGTCCCTAAGCGCCATGTCTTTTAAATACCTCCAAGGATGGGGACTCAACCACTTCCCTGGGCAGCCTGTTCCAATGCTTTCTTTTGGTGAAGAAGTTTTTCCTAATATCCAGTCTAAACCTCTCCTGGCACAACTTGAGGCCATTTCCTTTTATGCTATTGCTTGTTACTTGGGAGAAGAGACCGACCCCCACCTCGCTACAGCCTCCTTTCAGGTAGTTGTAGAGAGCGATAAGGTCTCCCCTCAGCCTTCTCTTCTCCAGGCTAAACAACCCCAGCTCCCTCAGCTCTCTCCTCCCAAGACTTGTGCTCCAGACCCTTCACCAGCTTCATTGCCCTTCTCTGGACACACTCCAGCACCTCCATGTCCTTCTTGTAGTGAGGGGCCCAAAACTGAACACAGTACTCGAGGTACGGCCTCACCAGTGCCGAGTACAGGGGGGTGATCGTTTCCCGAGTCCGGCTGGCCGCACTATTCCTATTTCATACAGGTTGAGTTTTTGAAAACGCTCATCTCGCTTCAGCCGGCTGGTGTACATGGGGGGAAAAACTGAGCAGGCTGACGAACAGGCGGGCGCACTACCCCCGCCGCGGCCATGTCGGGTACGCCCGTTCGTGGTGCGCCGCCACCGCCAAGGCCGGCCCTGTGCCCGCGGGTTTCCGTTAACGGCCGCTCCGCCCCGGGGGCGGGGTGGCCTCAGCCCCGCGGGCCGTCGGCCGCGGCGG